>NC_055959.1:7760855-7860855 GCF_018492685.1 Alosa sapidissima | reverse complement strand
AATACATTATTTTAGAGACTGACCTTTTACACAATGTTTTCTGTCACAAATGCGCCCTGAGAAACAGGCTGTGGGCAGTCTGAGGCTTAATGGTGCACTGCCTGATTATAATTCTATGGACTTTTCATCGCATTCCGCCAAAACACACCTTGTGTCTAGCTCGGCATGCACAATGAGCGGTACTCTGTTCCAGTCATTTAACACATTGCATTGACTGCTGAGCTCAAATATCAACAAGCTGTTGCCAGAAATCGAAGATTGTACCTTTGATGTCAAACGATGCAATATGATACAATGTTATTGTCCCTTTTGAGATTTATTATGCATCCACAAAGTTACACGAAGGTCTGTCCTTTCTGTCCTTCTGGATGAATAACACACTAGCGTAGTCTACTGGTTTAATTAAAGCGGCAGTTGGCAAGATTTCTTTGATTATATTCACTGAAACCAACACTATGCTCCGACAGAACAACATAAATCAGCTTTAGAAAAAAACCCTGCACTTCTACCTCCACCTAGAGCCTGTTATTTGTTTTGCAAAAATCCACAGCTCCCGGTTCTTCTGGTCCAATCAGAGAAGGGCTGTGTGAGATCTGACTGTCAATCACAGTCTGGTGCAGTCTGGTGCGCACTGACAAGCACCGATGAGAGGGTGCTCGGTGGTAGTGGGGGAGGGGCATGAGAGTTGTAAACATTCAAAAGTCCCCTGATCTGTCAGACTGGCCAACGGCAGCTTTAAACTGACCCAGTTTGTCCATCCAGTATGTGCTGTACACTCAAAACAAAACCTCTGACCTATACACTATTCCAGCCAATCAACACATTTCTTTCACAAGCACAGAAGGGAGTACGTGTAATTGGATTGGTTGCTCGAGTATAAACAACATTTTCAAATCAGAATCAAACAGGGTACCTTTAATATTCCTGGTTATTCCTGGTCATTCAAGGAATGTAGCTTTAATGCCTCTCCCATTCAAACCTGGTTAACTGTGGTCCTTTGTCTCTGCAGATCCGCATGGACCCTCGTTCACCATGGGCAAGGCGGTGTGGCTACTCTGGGGTCTGGTGTTCAACAACTCTGTGCCGGTGCAGAACCCTCGTGGCACCACCAGCAAGTTCATCGTGTCCGTCTGGGCCTTCTTCGCTGTCATCTTCTTGGCCAGCTACACTGCCAACCTGGCCGCCTTCATGATCCAGGAGGAATTCGTGGACCAGGTCACTGGTTTGAGTGACAGGAAGGTTTGTTATTTGTGTTTGTTTGTTTTTCGTTTACGTGTTCACTGACACACACACACAGACATGGACACACACAGAGACACACATAAACACACACATACTATATGCACACACACACACACACACAAACACATACACAGATACACACATACACACACCTCCACCTCTCATCAGTTTGAGTGATGGGAAGATTTGTTTTTGTATGTATTTGTTTGTTTATGTTTACATGCTCACTGACAGCCCAACACACACAAACACACACACACACACACACACACACACACATAAACACAGAGCTCCCTGGAGTCCAAGTGTCAGCCACTTTGATAGCATCTCATGTCAGAAACTGTTCTCCGAGGCCGGACTTGAATGACAGCAGCAGGGACATATCCAGCTTTTCTCTAGAGTAGCCACAGCAGCACTGTTCCTGTCCTTGGGTCAGTGCAGTCGCAGGGGCGGCCATAGTTTTATCTTAAAGGTGGCATGTTTGGAGTGCAGCCGACAGAAACGGTCAAAGGGGGCACAACCCAACCTTGCACTACTGCCCAAAGCCACTACTTCCCATTGACGTGTCTTTGTGCTGATCAAGCACTGGACGGCATATCCGCCACCACAGACTTGGGCTTAATCCACAGCCCTGGCAAACCCAAACTCACAAAAGCACTTTGAGGCGGCCCTGGTAAGCCCTTTGCAGTAATTGCTTAAATCTTTATTGGGGTCTCTGAAGCTTAACAAAGTGATTATTTCGCAGGCACAAAATCATGGCCCTGAATCGAATTCCACAGAGGTTCGGATGGACAGGCACTACTTTTCTCATCAACAATTACGTTACAAGTGAATAGAGTTGTGCTTTTTCTTTAACCAACATGGAGGATGAACACACCCAGACTCATCCCCAGTAACATGAGGGGTGAAGCCTGCATCACAACTTTGTATAAATAGAGCTATGTAAATAGTATAAGTCAATTAATACTGCTGACGGTGCTTTTTGCCATATTGTGTTAATTAGGACACTTTAAAAATTCAGTGCGGTGGTGGTCCCTGCTATGCACTTAAACTTGCCAACTTGGCTCTCCCCCAGCTGGAGGCAAAAGAAAAATACTTGATTTTTTTTTTGAGGGCTTCCTGCCTTCCAAGTGTGCTGCGAATCTTTGTTTCAACACATTTCTGTGCGCCACTTAACAGGCTGGTCGATAAAGGGGGGGGGGGGGGGGGGGTACGCCAGACAGGCAAATGTTCAAAAGCAAACGGACCTGGCGCTGATGAAAACGCTAAAGCTGCCACGTTTCCACGACATGGGTTCCCACGCAAGCACATACACACACACACACACACACACACACACACACACACACACACACACACACACACACACAGCTCTCCCCACCCCAATGTGGCTCTCAAACGCATCTCATCCGCCCTCTGAGGAATTCAAAGATCACTGCCGGTCCCTTTGAGAGCCACACACACACACACACACACAGCTTCCCATATGCTTTCCAGTGTTGAAACAGAGAGCAGGATTTTAATTGGGCAAACCACATTGTCATTGCTCAATAGTTTAATCTCATAGACTTCACAAAGGCCATGTGTGCATCTTTCTCTCTCTCTCTCTCTCTCTCTCTCTCTCCATGGAGACTATGGCTCATTGCCATTTTAATGCTAAAGCTAACACAGCTAGTAGAAGATGAGGGAGCATCGGAATCATGGTCGACCGTGTTACGTAAAAGCATATTTGACCAGGAACGGAGGGCCAAGGAGGGGTGGGGAGGAGTCAAGTGTTTGGAGCTTGGGACTGACTCAGGGGGTGAGGGTTTGTTTTGGAGGGGGGGGGGGGGGGGGGGGTGAAAGGTGGGGGTGGCGGAGAAGGCGACTGTCTGTGGGGGGAGGGGATAGTTGTTGCCAAGTGTCTTGTCTTGGGCCGAACAGGGGCTGAATTCCCAGGTCCAGGCCGTTTACGTAACCCGGCACCAATTGCATAATAAACGCGGAGGGAGAGAGGCCAAGGTCAGCGTGATTAGGCAGGGGTCCATCCTCCTCGGCCGTCTCCAGTCATGCGCAGACTGACGCCGGAGCCCCGGGCGGACGCGACGAGCTCCTCTCCCCTCTCATGATGCACACGGCCCAACCAGGACTCACGGCGAGCGATTGCTCACTTACTCACTCACTCACTCACACACACACACACACACAGACACAGACACAGACACAAACAGAGACACATACACACTCACAAAATGTACGCACACACTGCAGCCACCGCGGTTCTAACTCCAGCAATCAAACGAACGCAAGTAAACAAACAAACAGACAAAACAACAAAACAAGAAAACAACCCCGCAAAGCAGAGTGTGCTGGGGACGGCGGATTGGCCGGTTTTAAATATGCAAAAGGCCCAGCTAATTGATAGCTGCTGCAGCTGTGATATGCACTCGTTCATCCTTGTTGTTGTTCGCCCTGCAGCCTTGTCGGAACATCTGTGACCTGCATCCGCTTTTTATTTTGAGACAAAAAACAAAACTTTTTTTTTTTTTTTTTACAAGGGAGCTCAAAAACCGGAAGGGAGATCATGTTTGCCTCAAACAGAGGAGATCAGAGCTGCCTGCTCAAGTTCGTGTCGTCAAAAACTGCCTTTTGATTTACAAAAGATCAAGATTGTAGGGGTGTTAAGAGTCAATCCAACTACCGTGCTTCCTCTTCTTGCATGCCTGATATGACTGAACACGACCTCTGACCTCTCTCATGTCTCTCTCTCCACCTTTGTTGACCTTCGACCCCTGACCCCCTTCATCACAGTTCCAGAGCCCATACTCCTACTCACCCCCGTTCCGCTTCGGGACCGTCCCCAACGGGAGCACGGAGAGGAACATCAGGAAGAACTACCCGGACATGCACCAGTATATGGTCAAGTACCACCAGACCGGGGTGCAGGACGCACTGGTCAGCCTTAAGACTGGGTAGGATCTCATTCTTCAGGGTGCTCAGTGTTTCCCTGTCATTTCGGGACAACCAGTTTGCTTCTGCCTTAGCCTCAGGTGTAGACTAGGGTTCTCTCAAGTGTGATTTTGATAAGTGTTTTTGTAAGTGGCGGTGGTGGTGGTGTTTATGTGAGTGTATTGGTTTATGTGTGAGTGTGTGTGTGTGTGTGGAAGTGTGTTGATGTGCAAAATACTATGGAAATGTACCTACAGTATGTCTGTGTCTGTGTGTCTCAGATGTACCTGCACGTGCATGCGTGTGTTCTTGCTTGTTTGTAAGTGTGTGTGTGCGTCTGTGTGTGCGCATGTATGTGTGTGTGTGTGTGTGTGTGTGTGTGTGTGTGTGTGTGTGTGTGTGTGTGTGTGTGTGTGTTCACGCATGTCTTTGTGTCTAGACACCCTGAATGAATGGCCACGCTAACCGGGCGTAACGGGGCTATTTTTAACGGGCCGGATCTACATAATAGGACTGTGAATGGAAATGAGGAGATGTATGTGCCCACACGTTTCTCATCGGCCTTGCTAGAGAGGGCGCGAGCGCAAGGGCCCACACACACACACACACACACACACACACACACACACACACACACACACACACACCCTCAGGGAGATGGAAAGGAGGGGAGGGGGGGCGAGTACGATTCCACCATGCCAGCGGGTCCGAGGGGGCAGAGGGGAGGGGAAACAAATCAAACACATCTCACAGCTAATGCCAGAGTGGATTTGGAGCCCTGCTCGTCATTGAGCAAAAAGTGAAGCATTCTGGGGGGAAATAAATAAATAGGGTAAATATATTGTTGAGTTCATGTTGCCATTCATAGAATAGCTTTACAAAAAAAGATCCATATATGTAATTATACTTGAGTATAGCAGATCTGCCATACAGTACATCCCCACATGACTTTCTGAACATGAGGGGAAGCACGATGTATGCGAGTGAAACACGGAGCTCATTTGCTTGCATGAGCCCCAGACTAGGGGCTAATGAGAGCTAGCTGTCTGAGCGCTTCACCTTGGAGATCAGATCACCTTTTTCCTTTCATCTTCTCAAGAAATACCCCCCCCACCCCCCCCCACACACACACACACACACCCTTCCCACCCCATACTCCATTATGCCAGCCAGAGCTGTATACCCCCGTGTGTCATCAATTACAAGAGGTGACTTGGCAAGGACCTTCGCAGTGTCCCTGCACAGTAGTACAGTATGTATGTATGTTTGCTGTGGGTGGCGTATGCATACTGGCTAACAGAGCTAAATGATGCAGAAATTAATGCAGAAATCCAGACAAATCATATACTCTTGTTGTTCTGTTTTATTGATGCTCAGGGGTTAAGCTTGGGATGAATAACATCCTGGTTTGAGCTTAAGGGATTTATCCTTTCTGGGCCCAAGAGGATGTTTGTGTTTCCCTTTTAGCAAAGGTGATAAAAAATCAATGTCAACTGAATATTGTCAGCCAAGTGGCTGGGGTTCAGGCCTGTGTCATCCCCATAGCCTTATTGATATTAATGAGCCCTGATTAAACACGAGCTGATTTGTAATACAAGCTCAAAAGTCAGATGCAAGTGCAGCGCAAGCACTATTTGCCTCGAGCAATATCGAGCACAGGGAAACCAATCGTAAGTGATGCTTGTCAAGGCTCTGCTGGCCGGGCTGTCCGGTTTTGGAAGTGTTTATGCTAAATATTTAGGTTTTGATAATTATTTAATAACACAGAGATCAGGAAGAAGAAAGACTCCAGTGTATACGGCAAACAAGGAACAAGGGTTAACAGTCAGTCCAATGTCTTACAGTTAGTGTGACACCCTTTTGGAAGTGAACAACATCAACTGTGGAACAGTATTAAGTGTAAATCACCTTCAGGGTTTCAGATTGAAATGAAGTTATAGTGAGGGTTGATAGCTCTTGACAGGCAGTTGAATTTAAGAGCTACTTGACAAGTAAGTGCTTGTTAAGCTGCCAAAAAAGTGCTCTACTCCCCACCAGTCCAGCTCAGGTGAGAGCACAGGTGTTTTAGTAATTGTTACATCATCTTTGTCAAGTGAAGTTAATGGAGGACTATAACTGATTAGAACACAGTGAAGTCTGCGTCGAGACGAGTGTGGAAAGGACTGTGTGTGTGTGTGTGTGTGTGTGTGTGTGTGTGTGTGTGTGTGTGTGTGTGTGTGTGTGTGTGTGTGATTCACCATTTCCATGCTCCCCCACATTCCCCCGTCTCTCTCTCTCTCTCTCTCTCTCTCTCTCTTTCTCTCTCTCTCTCTCTCTCTCTCTCTCTCTCTCTCTCTCTCGCCTACCTTTAAACGCCTGTCATCCGTGGGTGAGTGGGGAAGTCTGGAAGCCTGGGAGACTAGGCCTATCCACCCCACCCTACCCCACCCCACCTCCACACACGCAGACACACACGCAGACACACACACACACCACCACCATCGGCATCACCATTCATTCCACCCTTTCAAATGAAATTATTGAGCCAAAATATTGGATCAAGGCCTTGCTGCATGGAGCTGAATCTGACATTCAAAGGCCGGTGCAGGGAGATGGAGGGAGCGGCAGACTGACAGGAGTGCTGGAAGCAGAGTGGAGAAGGGTGATAACTCTGAGGATAACTCCTCAGCTTTTCCTCAAATGTCAGTCCTGTACATCCAGAGACGTGCCTTTAATACAAGACGGGACCCATGTATATTTGCATGTGTGTGTGTGTGTGTGTGTGTGTGTGTGTGTGTGTGTGTGTGTGTGTGTGTGTGTGTGTGTGTGTGTGCTCGTTCATTGTCGCTGTTGTTATGCATTGATGCATCTTTATGTTTAGGAAGAGTATATGTATTGAACGTGTTATACGATTGTCTGTTCAATCCAATTTTTGTGTCTGTCCCTCTATATATTTGTATCTTTATCTTTATGTGTGTGTGTGTGTGTGTGTGTGTGTGTGTGTGTGCATGCATTAAATTAATGTGTGTGTGTCTAAGCGTTGGTGGATTATCCGTGAAAGACTTCCGTAGGTGCCCTCATCCCTTTCTTCCTCGTCCCCTTCACGGGGAGGTCAAGCCTTCTCTCCTCCTACTCCTCCTCCTCCTCTCTGGCTCTCATCCACTCAAGCAGCCAGGGCCAGATCAGACGACGTCCAACCGCAGAGTACCGACTTAACACGACGATCACCCCCCCCCCCCCCCCCCCCCCCTAACTGCAACTTTTGTCCACCCATGTCCAGTGGTCAGCAATCCCATTAGAAGTTAGGGCGTAGCATCAGGGGTTCTACCGAAGGCAGTTGCTCTCTGGTGGTGGTGGTGTGTCTGTCTGTCTGTGTGTGTGTGTGTGTGTGTGTCAGGAGTACTGTGCTCCATAATGTCATGCATTATGGAACAGAGTATCTCCACTCCCATGGCACGTTTTCGCTCGTGTTCTACCGTGACACAGCGTCTAGACCATGGGGTGTGAGACGGAGAAGTGTGTTCTGCGATGATTGGGATGTGAGATGGCGTGAAGGCTGTGCTGACGCCGGTGACTAAACATCTTTTGGGCCATGCATGTGTGTCTGTGCGTGTGTGTGTGTGTGTGGTTTTTCGTGCACTCTCGGGCGTGTGTGTGCCTGTGTCTGTGTGTGTGCTCATCCTCTCCCGCCCCAACAGAAAATTGGACGCTTTCATCTATGACGCGGCCGTGCTGAACTACATGGCCGGACGCGATGAGGGCTGTAAGCTGGTCACTATCGGCAGTGGCTACATCTTTGCTACAACTGGCTACGGCATCGCCCTGCAGAAGGGCTCCTACTGGAAACGACAGGTGGACCTCGCCATATTAGCCATCATTGGAGATGGTACGTACACACATACACACACAAGCACACACACACACACAGGCTCACAGACACATGCATACACACATGCATGCACACACATACTGTATATAGGCACACATGTATATACATACTTTGCACACACAGGCACACATACACAATAAGAATAAGAAAAAGAGGACTCTCAGGAGCACACAGATGTTTAATGATGCTTAATTGCAGAAAAGTGCTGAAATGAGGTGTTGATGATTACATCAGGATTACATCTTCATCAGAATTCATGCACACATGCACCTGCAAATGTACACACACACACACACATATATATATAGGTATAGGTAAGGTATAGGCAAAAGAGATACGTTGCTGGTCAAAACGTTAGCGTAAGAACTGGTTTATAATGCTGAATGAAGCACAAAGCACATTTACTAAAGCACATCCACTGTTTAAAGTCACAAACACAACGAACTAAGGTAACTTTTATGCATGCGCGAACCTATACATACCGGTAGGTATGGCTGTGTAGTCTGTGCCTGCCATAACATTTATTCCTGCAGGCTACCCGTTTTGGCTGTCATACTTTTAAATGGCTTCGCAAGAAGTAGGCCTACATAGACCATAACTTGTACTACTGTCATCTTCTTTAAGAACTTTTCCCAATATTTCCCATAGCTTATCGCTTTTCCTGAAGGGGTGTCTTTATTATTTTAACTCGCGTCTTCAGCTTCTTTACTGTTGACTTTACTGTATTGATGCTTTACTATATTGATGCTAGCCTTCTCCTGATATTTTAAGTAGGCCTATTTGTAGAAAATATATATTTAATTAATTTTAACTGACCCGCCCGCAAATTACCCGAATATCATTAAAATATTTTGTTTATGACTCATAACCGCGGGTGACTACGGTCATCCGCGGGCGACTGCTTAATTTCGGGCAGACCGCGCAACACTGTGTGTGTGTGTGTGTGTGTGTGTGTGTGTGTGTGTGTGTGTGTGTGTATACATACATACATACATACAGTACATACATACCCAAGCAGTGAGGCTGTACACAATAGCCTACACACACACACAAGCAGGCACACTCACACACACACACATACTGTACACGCACACACTCACAAGCCACCTCAACAACTACGCACAGATGTCCCCCTCCTTACCCCCTTAAGTGCTTGATGCGTGTGAGGTCAGCGGTAATGCTCCTAATAACTAGCGGGGCAGAAAAGGGCTCTCTCTTTCTCCCCGGGCTCCAGGCAATACTCATACACAGACTGCACAGTCACCCCCCCCCACACACACACACACACACACATCCATATAGACAGAGAACCACAAACACACAACAAGTGTGACCTCTCTCTGAGTCCCTACAGCACCAGCTGTGGTGATAAAATTGTGTAAATATACCCTTTGATGGTATTTCTGCAATGAGGCAAAGGGGAGCGAGGGGTGGTGTGTGTGTGTGTGTGTGTGTGTGTGTGTTCTGGACTAATATATTCCAGATTGGCGGGAGCTGCCCTAATGTATTCTCTTTCTTCTTATCTCCAGCGGTTCACCAGTGACTCATGGACACTCTGGTCACGCTAAATAGAGGGATGATTAGTCTTCCTCTCGATCTATTTCCAGACTGGGCTTTTTTTGGTCCATCTAAAACATGCAGGGAGATATGGGTCTGATAGCAAATCCAATTAAAATAGACATTATCTGCTCATTGTCATGCACTTAGCAGTTAGCATATGTTATTAGCAAACATTGTTTTCTCCTTTTCAAATATCCCTTGCGCAGATGTCTCGTATAGCCCCTTCCAAAGACCTTTGAGCTATTGCCTTCACTTTGAGATAAAGTCCTAAACAAGGATTCCGAACAGGAACATCAAGCAGTATACAGAAGCACATGGTGTGATGAATCACAAAACCATCCTTAGCAGCTGTAGCCTACCTGCTGTACAAGGGGGAAAAAAGAAGAACAAAAAAATGTCACTCTCTCAAAGTGACACCATATGGTTTGTGCTGCGGACATTTTTGACTGTGTCTGCTGGTTCTGTTCGATACTGACAGAAGTGGCAGGACAGTGAGTGAGCGCTTGTATTTTTAGTCTCGAGGTTAGTGGGCTCTCGCTGCAGCTGATGGGGTTTATGATTGACAGACGAGTGTCCTGCTCTCTCCCTCTCTCGCCTTCTCTCTCTCTTCTCCCCATCTTTATCTCTCTCTCTCTTTCTCTCTTTATCTCACTCTCTTTCTTTCTTTCCCAACACAGGTGAGATGGAGGAGCTGGAGGCCCAGTGGCTGACCGGTATCTGCCACAACGAGAAGAACGAGGTGATGAGCAGCCAGCTGGACGTGGACAACATGGCAGGCGTGTTCTACATGCTGGCCACCGCTATGGGCCTGAGTCTCATCACCTTCGTGTGGGAGCACCTGTTCTACTGGCGCCTGCGTTTCTGCTTCACCGGAGTCTGTTCTGGCACACCCGGCCTCCTCTTCAGCATCAGCAGGGTGAGGAGATATATAAGCATACACACGCGCAAGGCACGCACACACACACACACACACTCTCACACACACACACACACATGCACACACATACACACACATATGCACACACACACACACACACACACACAGACATGCACACACACACACACACACACACACACACACACACACACACACACACACACACACACACACACAAACAAACACTCGCACACACAAACAGAAATAATTATTTTTTCATGAGGATTTTTTTACATCTCGGAATCAATTTGCTTCAGTTCAAGATTGGGTTTTTCCTCATTTTTTTGTTGTGAAACTTATATGAAAATAAAATGTTCAAGGATTAGTTTTATATCTCTTTTTACACGTCTTTAGTAGAGGTGGCAATACATGTGGAGGGCACTGTAGATCTTTACACACACACAAGTTAACTAATGCAATCAACTGGATGAAAAGTGACGTTTATGTTTGGATGGTAGTTCCCTATGTAGGAATAAATTAAATATTTTATTTGTGGTTGTTTACTGGCCTTTACATTGCCATTATTGTGTATTATAAAAAAACTATTCAGACTTATTCAGTTATTTGAATCATAATCTATTTTAGAGAGTTAAAATATGTCCCGCTTCCTTGTCTAATTGAATTGTTGCTTTGAGCTGTTGGCAGTGCAACATGTATTTTTGTTATGTGAGCAGTGGGAAACATCAATGAACATATTGGCATATCTCTGTGTTTATAGGGACTTTACTCTGTAGGAAACTTTAATAATTTAATTGAAAAGTGTCAGTGAGAGTTCCTTTACACCCTTGAGAGCGTATCTGTCTTAAAGAAGAGAGTTTTTTTTTGTGTGGAGCTCTCCATTGGTATTCATTACTCATCACCAGATTAGAATGCCCTGTCATTCATGGTTGGAGAATTTTTAATGGCAATGCAACAGTCTATGGAGAGTGCGGCTGCTTGCAAATCACTCCGACTTGCTTTATTTTGGGTATTTTGTTGTGTTTTGAGTCCTTGTGGAAATCTGTATGCACGTCGAACAGAGCTGATTTAGGAGAGTGGTTCTTATTAGCAGGCCTGCCGTAATGTAATGCAAGCTTGAGAGGAACCCTGTGGAACAGGGGGAGAGATCACATATTTATTAGAGGAGAGAGAGAAAGAGAGAGAAAGAGAGAGAAGGGGTAAAAAAGAAGGCACTTGTGGGACTCAGTGGGGCTCTAAGTAATGAGACGACCTGTCCCACTGTGCCTGACTAAGGGCCGCAGTCATTTTGGTAGAAGAGTAACAGCTCAACGTTATTTCTAAAGTCGTTAGCCAAAAAAAAGAGTGTTCGGTGAAGTCATAACGTTTCAAAAATGTCATCCTCGATCTAACCCCGGAGGCAGCATCCGACGCCTCTTATGAGGAGTCATTTGAAAAGACAAACACATCTCTGCAGGCAGACCGGCAGACAGAAAACGAGAGAGGGGGTGGGGGGGGGGGGATCATGTGAAATCTCTTTTGTCACGTTGATGTGACTGACTCTGTGTTTCCGTGCCTTCACAGGGCATATGGAGCTGCATTCACGGTGTGCACATCGAGATGAAAAAAAAGTCCTCCGACCTGGACTTCAGCCCCCAGGCCAACATGCTAAAGCTGGTCAAGTCGGCCAAGCAGATGACCAACATGACCAATTTGAGCGCCTCGCGCATCAACTCGCCCAAGCGCGCCGCCGAGTACATGCACTCGGCCAGTCCCATGATCATGGATATGATGGCCGAGAAGGGCAACTTCATCTACACCGACAATCGGAGCTACACCCCAAAGGACATGATCTATGGCGACAGTGGCGACCTGCAGACCTACTTAGCCAACCGGCACAAGGACCACCTCAACAATTACATTTTCCAGGGCCAGCACCCCCTCACTTTAAACGAGACCAACCCCAACACGGTGGAGGTGGCTGTGAGTGCCGACGCGGCACAGACTAACGCCAAGCCCCGGGCCCTGTGGAAGAAGTCGGTGGATACGATGAGGCAGGGCCCAGGCCCCGACACTTTGGCCCCAGACCCCCGTCTGTCCATGAAAAGCCAGAGGTACCTGCCAGAGGACGCGGCCCACTCCGACATCTCCGACTGCTCCAGCAGGGCCGCCTCGTACAAGGATCCGGACAACAGCAAGCACCTGAAGCCCAAGGACAACTTAAAAAAAAGATCGATGACGTCAAAATACCCTAGGGATTGCAGCGAAGCCGAGCTGTCCTACTTAAAGACTAAGCAGGGCGCGCCGACTCGCGAAAAAATCTACACCATAGACTCTGACCGGGAGCTGAGCCTGCACTCAGATCCACTGCACTACAGAGAGAGTCGGGGTCTGGCCGCCGACGATTTGGATTTCCCCGAGATGTACTCCGACCACAACGACAACTACCGCAAATGCGACCAGCCCATCATCCATCTCAACAGCAGCCCCCTGCATCACGCCGACTCCGACCTGCTCCCCGACAATGCCTACAACAAGCACTACAGCAGCGTCAAGGACAAGAGTCTGAGCCCGCACGAGAGCAACGACCACTACAAACAGACGCACTGCCGCAGCTGTCTCTCCAAGGTGCCCAACTACCCCCCCACCGCCGGGCCCTACACAGGCCCCCTCCGCTCCCCCTACAACCGCTGCGAAGCGTGCCTGCACATGGGCAACCTCTACGACATTAGCGAGGACCAGATGCTCCAGGAGGCCATCCTTAGCCCCAGCATGCACCAGGCCGACGACATGTTCGGCAGCTACTGGCCACAGACGGACGGCCCGCACGTCCAGAAGCGTAACCGGCTGCGGCTCAGCCGCCAGCACTCCTTTGACAATATCATGCTGGAGAAGCCCAAGGAGATCGACCTGAACCGGCCGGCCCGCAGCGTCAGTCTCAAGGAGAAGGACCGCTTCCTGGAGGACAGCCCGTACGCAAACATGTTCAGCTTCAAGTCCGACAAACTGTTCGGCAGCCGGTCCATGCTCTTCAACCACAACCTGGAGGAGAGCAAGCGCAGCAAGTCGCTGTACCCCGACCACACCTCAGACAATCCTTTCATGCACTCTTTACGAGACGACACGCGCCTCTTCCACGGCCGCAGCTCCTCTGACATTTACAAACAGTTAGCCCCCATCAAAACACGAAACGAAAACAATCTGCGGTCCTCAGTTAAGTCCACTGCGTCATACTGCTCCAGGGATGGTCGAATACCCAAGGACATGTACTTTTCAGAGCATGTAATGCCTTATGTAGCCAATAAGACTAGTGCATACTCAGCTCCCCGAGTCCTCAATTCAGCGCAGTTCAGCAATAGAAGAGTGTATAAGAAGATACCTAGTCTTGAGTCAGATGTTTAATGGCCTCTTTGTGTAGTTTAAAGACATATATACATATATATATAAATATACAGTATATTCACTTAGGATGCCATAGCCACCTCCATCTAAAATCAAAAAAAGTACCCGAAGTACTCTCTTTACAGATATCACATCCTTGTATGAAACAAGTTGGCCGCATGGTGCTTGCCAAAGGTTTTCAGCATTTTAAAAGTTACCCAGTCGGGGTGGGGGTGGGGGTTGGTCTGTTGGACTAATTGCAAACAGACAATAAGAGAGTTGTTCGCCCGTGTAATGGGGGAGGGGGGGGGGGGGGCTCGCGGTCCACTGTGTGGCCATTACATTAACCAGTGCTGTGTAAGAAACCAGCACTCGGCTCTCAGCTGCTCGTCCTCTCTCCAGAGACCCGCGGCGCTAAGACACGGCGGACTGCCCCCGAGCGTCCCCTCCGAGTTGGAGACGAGACGGAGAGGGGGGAAAAAGGCGACGGATAATGATCCTCGGGCGGGCGGGGGGGGGGGGGGGGGGGGGGTCGGGTCTGGGTGGGGCAAAAAAAAACAAAAAAATAAAAACGCGAAGCTGCATGTGTGCCGCGAGAGCGTCGCCAGACCCGGTCGCGACTCGTTTGCAGGTCTCACCATTGCGGCGGTGAGAGTTGAAAGCGGTCCGTCCTCGGGGAAGGGGACGTCTTGGGCTTAACTGAAACATTTTTAGGAGCTGTTTACAGACACGGGAGCTGAAGACGAGTTAAGGGTATACTCATCCTGTGGCACTCAACAATGCCAACATAGCATTGTTGCTTTTATTCTATAACTATAGATTTTTTCGGGGGATTCTGGCATTTTGGTCCCCCATTTAGACTTTAGAATTAGCTTATTTGGTAGCACAATAACCATTAGTTTATCTACCCATCTTTGCTTTCTAAAGCATAATTTTGAATTTACCTTCAGGAATAGATTATTTTGCATGTATTGTTCTGGTAATGGAAAAGAACACTCACCCATATTTACATTAAGGTGAAGATGATCGAAAGTGAATGCTTGTGCAATTAACACTTGACCTGTACTTAGGAAGTCGGCCTGACCCTGGAAGGCATCGAAACACGCCACGTAATGCCAGTGGAGATTGACCTGGAATAATCTCCCTCATAAAACAGGGTACTGACTACTGTGGCATTGTGTGTGCGAACGTTAGATGAAAACTTGTGATCGAACTTTGTTCCACAGATATTGTGTTCAGTGCTGTTCTGTTTTGTTGCTACACACTGTGACACTGAACAAAATGCATCACCTCTGTTGTTGGAGACTGTTTATTTCTTTGTATTGTCGAAGGGGAGAGACAGGCTGTCTTTGCCGAGTTGTTTCCATTGAGTCATTTCAATGTAAAGACTACTGCATGTCCAACCTTGGGTAAGCTTGAAGAGTTGAGAACATTGGTTTACTTTATTTTTTCTTTCTCAGTGCACAGCCAACACACACACACTGAGTCTCTGCCACACACTCACACACACACACACACACACACACACACACACACACACACACACACACACACACACAAACACATTAGAAACACGCACACAAGTACACAGCAACCATAGGATGTTACCAGGCAAACTTGATGTTCTGCAGAACTATTTATTTATTGCTGTATATTATGTAAAGTACTTTGTAGAAAATTAGCAAGCTCTCCATACAACTTATGATTTGACCACACAGCCAAAATTGTGCTCCACTACTTTCTGTATAAAAAAACAAATACCTCAGGATGGTTTTTGTGGACTTTGTATTATCGGCGGCCTGACGGCAGAGGTCAAGTCCAGGATGCTCTGGCATGCCGAGCGTTGCATGCCACACAGCTGAAACTAGCTGTCCTCTTTTTTCCAATTGTTTACTCGTCCAAAGTCTTCCAAACGTAGCCCTCTTTTCATGCGAAACGTTATGAAACACAATTAAACAAACGGTAACAACAATAGAAACACAAGGAACGAGAGAGGGGGAAGGAGACACAGTGGGCGAGCTTATTCGGTCGTCTCTGCATTCAGGTTGCCATTTGTTTTGTTGCTCCAACTCGCATACTTGTAGGAAAAGGCAACCCCCTAAAAATGGAAGACGCACTGTTTTCCCACGAATGACAGAGAGGCGTTATGACACATGAAAAAAATTATATATATAAAAAAGAGACGATGACATCACTACACCATGGGCATCATCATATCATTTTGACAGCTGCCAGTTTGGGGTTTTGTAAGCGAACTCGATATTAGTGTTTATTTCAGCTTACCCAAAGTTCTGAAATCATTTCTGTAGAACACTCATTGACATAATCACAATATTTGTCATCATTATCATTATATTTATCGTTTTAAGTGCTGCTTGAAAAAGCTAATGTGTGAGAAATATGCACATGTAAAATATCAAGTTCTAGTAAAAAAAACAACGTATGAAATGTCCTTTTTTGACTATTTTCGGTCATTCATTGAATTCTTTCTTTTACAACCTTGTAATGACAACCCCCCCTAATGTTAACAGATAAAATGTATTTTGATGACATGAAGAAAAAAAAGACATTACAGCATGCAACCCAGATGTAAGACTTTGTATGTTTTTTTGTTTTTTGTTATGTTACGATCACCAATGATTTGTGTAAGGGGGTGCACATCACTCCAGCACACTGAGAGGAGAGGTGAATCTGCTGCTGCCGTGTTTGGAGAAGGTGTTGGAGGAGGAGCAAAGTGTGGGCCTCCAACCCCACTGCACCCCCGTCTGCTATTTGATCAAATTTGACAAAAGCTGTACACCACACGTTTTAATTCTACAGGGAAAAGGGGTCTCCTTGAGCTGTGGGTTGACATATCCTTGCTCCTCCTCACCTAGCAGGTGAGAAAAAAAGAAACAAGAAAAAAACACCAGCTATGCTTTTATCCCCTACCTGACACCTGATTTTCAGATTTAACTTTAACTAAAAAATGAAAACCCCTTTTTCTGAGCCTGCTGTCCCTCCAAAGATTTGACCTGTTTCTTTTTGTCGGTCTTTCTTAATTATTGTTTGCTGTACGAATAGAGCTTTTTCTAAAATCCTCAAAGACTTAAGGAACTATTTTGAATATTAGACACATGTAAATGGCTTGTAAATTCATATTCAAATACATCATTATGAAATTATCATTATAAAGAGTAAACAAATATTTTTTGTGTGGATTTCACGACAGTCTGTATAGTAGCACTCCTTTTTGCTGTAGAAGTAGAATAAAAAAAAGCAAACACACACTGCTCACAAGGTCATTGAAATGTCACCTTATGTCATGAGATTTTCAGAAGTCTTGACTCGGGTCGGATAATCAGGGATTGCTACCCTGGAATCTTTTGTCTTTTTTTATTAAAGCTTGAATAATGGAGCATGTAAGGGGGAGGAAAGGGTTAGTGCAAGGGCTTGGGGTGGTGAAGGTGGTGGTAGGTGAGTGGATGTTTTGATTGAGGCACGGATGGGAGATTTTCTCTTTTCTATGTAAATAACCTTGCTGTAATTCAAGGTGAGCTTGGATCAAGCATGCCTAATAAAGTGGCATTGATGAGGGTGGGTGGGGAGGGTTTGGGTGGTGGTGATGGACAGACAGAGGATTCGAAGAGTCTCGCTCCACCACTCCACCCCACCCCACGCCCTCTGGGGTTTGGTTTGTGAGCACGTAGTGCCGACACCGCTACAAAATGGCCTCCGTGTGTGTGTGTGTGTGGTCGCCCCTCCTGCTCATTAACCAAAGTGCTGATGCTTCGCAGGCGCTGCTACAGCGTATCGGAGAAGCAGTTGAACTACTGGGATTTTACTTTCCGTTCACTTCTCACAGTCCTCAAAGTGTATTCCAAGTGTGCTTTCCTCTGTTCATGGTGACACTATGTTCATTTGGTCTGTATGTTTGTTTTCTTGTTTGTTTGTTTGTTTGTTTGTTTGTATCGGTAATTACTGCTTTTTTCTCTGCAGTGGTCACAAGGGAGTTATTTCCACTGGTTGAAGGGTGTTATGTTTTTATGATGGGGCAGGTCAGGTATTGATTGCATCTGTATGTGAAAAAAGCTGCCTCACAGAATAATTATTTTATGTAGCATCCTCAAACTAGACAACCACCATTCATAGTTAATAAAGAATCTTAAGTATGAGTACTATTTTGTTTTTATTTTTCATAGTATAGTAACCTATGTAAATTTTAAGTATGACTTAGTCTAGACAATGTAGTTGAGTTATTAAAAAATCCGTAAGCAAATGACGCTTTTCAAACACAATAAATTAGTACTTTCTCAGTTATTGCTCATATGCCTATATGAATTAACCTCTGTTGTCCTTTTGTCTGTATGTTTGTTTTCTCTATCTGATAATCAATTGAGACCATGCTGTGTGTGTGTGTGTGTACGTGTGCGCATGTGCGCATGTATGCCTGTGTGTGTGTGTGTGTGTGTGTGCGCATGCATGTGTGCGTGTATATGTTTGATGGAATAGAGAGGAAAGGAGAGTTACACTGGGAGACTAAAAGATGGTAATGGAGATCATTATTGCTAAAGAGTTCATTAACCATAATAGTACAAAAAATATACTTTGTAGCATATGTCCCAGAGAAAAAGAAAAAAAACTGTTGGGGCATTTCCTCTCTTCAGACCTGCCCTTATTGCTGCACTCCAAATGAAAATACCCCCATCTGCCCCACCCTTTTGATGTAACCCGTGAAATACGCCTCTGTCCTCCTTTTGGTGCACTATGTTTGTGAATGTGATTGTATGGCTTAACAATGATGGTGAGAAATGACTCATCAAGTTTGTTTGTGTGTGTGTGTTTCTTTTTGTTTTTGGTGGAAGGAAATGACCCCATAGCTCAGGATAAACATTTCTTAGCAAGAGGAGAGAAGAAAAAAACACATTAGCGAAAAAAAATGATAGTAGTAATTATGATCATTTCAAAATTTCTTCTGACTAGTTTTCCTGAATTATGTGTTCACCAGGGCTCGAATGTGTTGACCTAATTAGTCCTCTTAGATCCACTTAGTCATTTCTCTCTTCTTTTTTTTCCAAGCAAAAGAGCCGCGGACAAACAATAGAACTTTTCTGTCTCCAGGGAGACTTTGGTACTGTTATTGAATCACTGAATAGTCACACACTCACAGCATAGCTAGACCCGCAGAGTGAGAGAGAGAGAGAGAGAGAGAGAGAGAGAGAGAGAGAGAGAGAAACACATATCTCACTCAGCTCTTTAATGCAGAGCTGCAGAACTGAGTTCTATATGGTTGTAGGTCAGAACTGAGTGCTGGAGATGGAGGGTTAAATTCCTCCCAATACTTTTCACGTGAATCATAACAGAATTATAACAACTGCAGTGAGTCAAAAGGGTGAGTGATATCCGTTAGCTGAGTGGTCCTAATTGACTGTAACCAAGCTCTAGCAGCTGGTCCAGGGCCTGATTCGGCCCACATCTGGTTGCAGTCTGGGTTTCTCTCTTAACCCGAGCCTCCCCCACCTGGCCATGGGGTCCATATCCTGAAAGCACCATTGAACAACTAACATAGTTAAATGAAGAGAGACTCTCTTTGTTGAATATCTACCATATTTGTGCTCTCTCTCTCTTCATCTCTCACTCTCTCTTTGGCCACCACGATGGTTGCTCAATGATGCTTTCAGGAAATGCCATTGAGGTGTAAGCTCTCCACACTAAGTAGCAGTGGAGTAGTGCCCCCCTCCCATCCCTCAGGGATACTTCAGGGGAAAATGTCTCAAAAATGAAACAAAAATCCTTTCCAAATTATAATGCTATGGCAGCTAGCCTCTTTTCCTTTGATCCTCCACCATCAATACCCCAAAATATTACATTAAAACATTAAATCCCTTTAACTTTTAGGACACTCTCCCTGCAATGTATACATACAGTACATATATACTTACTATATACTTACTTCCTGGATCATTTGACTTGGTAGTAGATCATCCCCTGAGTCTGTTGGATGAGAATTACATTTATAAGTGCACCTATGTGACACTTTGAAAGGAGATGAACCTGTTGTTTTGCTAATTTGTGTGAATGAAGTGGAATACGATCAATGTTATCAAACACATCATTAACCCCCCTTTGTATACACCATGAAATGTCTCTTTTTGAACTCATTTATCCATTGTTTTGAACTCATTTATCCATTGTTTATTGTTCCTGTTGTGGATGATACAAGAATGCAAAAAAAAAGGTGTTTTAAAGTTAATCGTCATAGCACCACAATGGGTGCTTTGAAAATTCTTGCATGCAGAAGTTTGTGCACAATGCTGTGGGTTACCTTGGTGAGTGGCAGACGTTACGAAGTTTATGCCTTTGGTATATTGTGAAAAAAAAAAAAGAAAAGCCAATCCTTTGAATCACACAGACATTGTGTAAATGAAAACTACTTAAGTCACTTAATGTATGTTTCCTGTTAGATAATCACTTTGTTTTTGCACATGTTATTCATTTTTTATGTGTTAAACACAGATTCTTTTTAAACATATTTTATACTAGGGGGATGCCATGTGACTATAACCACATAATACCATGTGACCTACCTAAATGTTCTTTTTTGTAATTAAGCATTATCACTTGTGAGTGTGCTAAAATGTCTTAATTGTAAATTGGGATGTACTGTATCACTTTAAAAAATGTTGACACAAACTCTTGCATCGATCAAATAATTTCTACTATTGGCAAATTGCATGAGAAGGTACTAATTCAGTGGGATGGTTTTGAACATATCTCCTATTCTCTCTGAAGTACACCTGTTCCAATCATTTGTAGCATAAATATAGATTAGAGAACTGTATTGTGTTCCAAATTTTTCTTTTGTTTTGTAAATGTAGACCATGTTAAGGGAGTGGGTTCAGGTTGTCCTATGTGAAATGTAAATACCGATGTTGCTGAGGAAATAATGTGCAAAGTTACAAGATGTAAAAAAATGTATATAAGTAAAAGTTTCATTTTTCTAATAAAGGCTATTTCTGCCAATTTATATGAATAAAGCCTTTGTAGCTGACTGCTTATGGAGCCTGACCATGCATTCAGCTGTGCCGTGTGTGTGTGTGCGTGTGTGTGTGTGAGAGAGAGAGAGAGAGAGAGAGAGAGAGAAAGAGAGAGAAAGCGAGTGGAATGATAGACAGCTATAGTAATGTCAAGTGATGATTGGTGTATGCTGTAATGGCAAGAGATTTCACACTCGTACCATCTTCCCTGGCTTGTGTATGTGTGTGCGTGTGTGTGTATGTGTGTGTGTGTTGTGAATCAGGGGTCTCGGCCCCACAGCACAGTATAAGTGAGCCGCAGCCTTGGGGTCAGGGAATATCAGGTATTGCATTGTGTGCGAACAACAGGGATATTTTTTCCCTCTCAGGTAAAATGGTCACAGAAGGAAGGAAAATAAAGGTCCTCATATGTTTTGGCTGCTGTCACTTCCAATCTCATTACCCATCCTGAGATAGGGCTATTTGTAACAAAGAATTATAGCTTTAGTGTATACTAATTATGACAGCAGGCTGCACGCAAGCAGACGGTCTTATGCCGTTTTTCAAAGATGTTTTTTTAACTACTTCTTACTTTTACTTTTTTTTCTTCTTCTGAACTTTCACTGATCTTTGGCTGTCATATCATATACTTACACTTCACAAATCCACATAAACATGAAATAGTTATAACCCCACATGGCTGATACTGAATATAAAATGTACATCACTAGGTCTGCAGTTCCGTAGGCACTCTGTCTCCTGAACTGGGGTTCAAACTGGGTCAAAGGATATGGCTTGAAATGTTTTTAACACGAAAATATAAAATTAGCATCCATATATTCACTACATAAGTTGTAAAAGCACACAACATACAGTACACTCAGTGATACTGCTTCAGCTGCCATGTCTATGATGGAATAAGAGACACAGCAAAGTATTTGTGTATTATGGTCAGAAAGTAGTCGATCGAAATAACACTATCTTTTTGAAAATATATTGTTGCTACATTAAATTCTCACTTTATGTGTAAGACATATTACTCACTGCTTTGGAGCATGTCTATGACAATCCAATTCCGTCCTTTCTTTCTTTCTTTCTTTCTTTCTTTCTTTCTTTCTTTCTTTACCTTTCATGATCTAATTATCTTTCCTTCTTTCATGCTGTCCTTTGGGCTTTCTTTTTTCTTTTTTTCTTTCTTTCTTTCTCAACAATCAATTCTTGACTTCACTTGCCTCAGTGTTTATAGATTTATCAGTCAGGAGACCCATTGTGTCATTACTGGCGGTAAGTTCCAACTGAGCGAAGTTATCCAGCGATTCACACAAAGGGACAATGACCAAAGAAAAGTTTACACGTCTATTGGATTTGGCTGATCTCAGACCATTTCATACCCTCAGCTGAGCCCACCTGCTGAACTCAATCCATATCTTAATTGAGCGAACTTGAACATAAACCTGAAGTTTTCCAAATGGATGAAATCATAGGAATGGAAGTTTGGTCTCTCCTGCCAAGCTACAGTAGCTTTACTCGACAGTGTGAAAAAAAAGAGAAAAGACAGTAAACCATAGAACACCTACAGTATACACTACAACTAGATACACAAATATATAAATGGATTTACTGAATAGAATTATGTTTAGATATAAGTTAAAAAGTATTGATATAATTGAACACCTTGTCTCCTACAGAAAAGTTGAGGAGTGTCTAGTGATTTTATGTTGCATACAAAAAGCTCTTGGTTAGTATTTAGTTAAAGTTTTTCTCCAATATGTTTGACAAAGTCATAGGCTCCTGGGAAACCCATTCAATGGGCAAATAGTTTTCATATTGTTCAGCTCTTCCTTCAATATTTATCATAAATTTCTCAAAAAGAAATTCTAGAAATCGATTTGAATGTCAAGCCCCTTGAAATCAGCCATTTCATTTTATTTAATGTAAACCTAGATCCATAAACACTAACACACACACACACACACACATCTGCCTGTGTAATAGAAGGGTATGATTCATGCCTGTAAAGGAAATGTTTTATTGATTTGACCACAAATGACAGGGGTGCTCGCATACAGCTTGTGTTTAGAGGAGCTTTGAGTGTGACAGCAAAACCACAGACTCGCTCCACCTTTGAATGCTGTGATATTGACAAGACCAACCCTATAACCATTAAAAGAAAATATAAGTCAATTATTGGCCATGAGATTCAGACTTATTACCAATTAAAAAGTAAAAATAAAAATGTATAAAATTGTGTACATAGTTCAAATTAGTATTGCAATTAACATACAGAATAGAATGTAACATACAGATAAAATGTGTAGGTGGCATTGCACAGCTGCCTCATACCACCTCACACACACACACACACACACACACACACACACACACACACACAGATGCAGAACACAGCGAAGCAAAACAAAATTCCCTTTCCAAGGAAATGGAGTTTTGAGACAAATCCACGGAGGGGGCAAGGCATGGGGAAACAATGAAGCCCGCAGGCAGTGGCACAGACTAAAACACGCTGTGACAGCCAAAGTCCACGCCAGCATCTGCAAGCACCCAGCTTCCACTTTGTCCTCTTCTTTATGCCTGACAGACCACTCTGGTCTCAGATGTGGCTTTGTGTCTCAGCCAAGGGAAAACAGAGTAACTTTACTCTTTACTTTCATTTCTTTTTCTTTCTTTCTTTCTTTCTTCCTTTCTTTCTTTCTCTCAATGCATCTCCATTCTCTCTATTTTAGGGGCTAAATGTAGACTGTCTCCAGTACGAACAGCTTAAAAGGTCACAATTAATCAAAGTGTGCCATGCGTGGGCCTGGCAGCATTGAAGTTGTAATTAATTACTTAAAAACTGGAGGACGAAAAAGCCACCCTCAGATAGATGGCTAATGAATATTGTGTGATAAAAAAGGACTCGTTCCCTTGGATATGTCCCTTACTGCGTAGGACAGAGTGTCTATGTGGTTATGTGTAGGTTGGAATCACATGTAGGTGAAGAGGGGTAAATGACTTTTCTTGCTCTGATGTTCTGTAAAGGGGCAGTCGTGGCATACTGGTTAGGGCTTTAGGCTTGGAACCGAAGGGTTGCTGGTTCGATCCCCCGACCAGTAGGAATGGCTGAAGTGCCCTTGAGCAACTTGAGTTACTGCTCCCCGAGGGCCGCTGTAACAAGTCCGGGTTAGTGTGTGCTTCACCTCACTGTGTGTTCACTAATTCACAGATGGGATAAATGCAGAGACCAAATTCCTTGTGTACGCAAGTATACTTGGCCTAGAAACCTGATTTCCATTTTACACTTACATATTGTCTTTTTGATGATGACCACAGATGGGACAGATTTGCATCGGCTCGGTGTCTCCAGCGCCGCCTCCCGCTATGTCACGATGCTTACAAAGGACAGTTCTATGGAGCATGGTTGGCCACTTGCCCACTGGGCGCTTGCCGATATGTCAGCGTGTTTTTTATTGATCAGCACTTCACATCAGCTGTGAGCCCCCCCCCCCCCCCCCCCCCCCCCCCAAACACACTCACACACACAATCAAATTCCTGTTGCTCATGGTTAATGTGGAGAACATTATCAATAAAAAGGCAGTCTTTAACAGCAGGTTTCATGCTACATCAGTAAGGGACCACAAGTCACAAAGTCCCTCATCATCCCGCATCAAGAGTTCAAGTACCGGACTGCCCGTGTGGTTCAACACACACCACAAAAAAGAACAAAAGCCGGAAGTTAACTGGGTCAGAATTATGGATTGCAGCAGCTGACTCCAATGGAAATTATTTAGTGCCATTGAAGCGGACTTATTTGGGTATGTGGGGCATGCTGTAGTCAGGTCCATGCCTGTTAGCCTCCCCCTGTGTGTGTGAGTGTGCGTTTGGGCCACTCTCTGTCCATTCACTGGCTCACTCTCTGCTGCAGTGTTAGCTTAGCATTGTCGCTACCTCTCCGCCGCTGCACCAATGATGTCACCTCGTGCCGAGCCTCTCTCGTCGTGGGTCTTGGCGGGGAGAGCGTCTCATCATATGTGTTTATGTAATGCAGTCAGCTCGCCCAGGCGTCCGAGAGAGATTCAGATCATGAAGATGATGCTCTCACTGAAGCACAGATCTAACATCCTCCTTTTCACTATGAGATGGGGAGAGGGAGAGAAGTGTTTGGGGTGGTAAAGTTTTTTTTTTCTTTCACTTGTCTTTGGAGGCTTGTGCATTCTGCTACAAGCAGAATGTGTCTAACTATTTCAGTATTACTGCATTGCCTTTATTTTCAAATCGGTGAGGCACATAATTCTCTCTCGCTCTCTCTCTTACACACACAGACACACACAAACACACTCCCTCACTTACACACACACACACATACAGACACACACTCACTCACTCACTCACACACACACACACACACACACACACACACACACAAACTCTCTCTCTCTCTCTCTCTCTCTCTCTCTCTCATTTTACCCCCACCTCCCCACGTCTGGGAAATATGCCTTCTTGCCAAGTTCTCTCCAAAAAGGGAGAAGGGGCTTGTGTAAGGGAGGCTTTGCAGCAGCATCAGGCAGCAAAGAGAACGCTTGAGGCCTGTCTAAGCCAGCTTTCTCTGCTCACCGGAGCAGGCGCCACATTGGTGTGCGAACGCCATTTTCTAGTTCAGGGCCAACGTGCTCTGAGCTAAGCAGTTCGAGATGTGCCGCTAAACCTCCTCCGCGTAGAAGATGTCAAGGACCATGATCGGTGTAAATGAGAGCTCTGTATCTGTACAGAACAAATCCCCCCGCCTCCAAGCATGTATGCACACATACACACACCAGACCCTTGTCCCCTTTTGCATAAGAGACATGAAAGTCCCAGACCCATGTCAGCAGTACAAAATATCACTTGTCACTTTGGCTACAAGCTGGGTTTGAGTGATAGGATATGATGATTTTTTTCTTTTTTATTTCTTTAATTTTGCTCCAAACTGGTATTGCCCGCATTCGTCTATCACAAGGCATTGGATCAGCCATGGTTGAGGGGGCCATTAATGCTTGTTTGTGGCTGAGCAGGAATCCATGCAGAATGAGCCCAGCCGAGGCAAGCTCCAGTGCCTTTCTGGGTGAAGGGCTGGCAGTGCAATTCCCCTATGCCCCCCCCCCCCCATGCAATCATACATTCAACATTGTGTATGTGTGTCTGTGTGTGTGTGTGTGTGTGTGTGTGTGTGAGTTTGTGAGTGAGAGTGTGTGTGTGTGGTGGGGGGCTGTTTAGCAAGTGATATATTGACATTTCAAGCATTGACAGCTTTGTCTATGCCTTTTGTTTTACAGGTTTTAGAGGAGACAGGGGCCTTTGTGCCCCTGTGAGTCCATTTAACGTTAGAGGTAGAAGCTCATGTCTGCTTCGAATCAGGAGACCCTTCAATTTCCCTCATGTGCCGTGTACTGTGTGCTGGGGGGACACAAGGGTCTTAATCACAACAGAACGTTCTAGCTACACCTGCCAGCATACTCCTTGTTCTCAGGTGTATGACCATCCGAGGCAAGCTCCAGTTATTGTTTTAATATAGCTAAATGGATAGGCCACTGATTTATTACGCAGCTCTTTCAACATCATGTGAGCGCAATGCCTATCGCTGTGGTCTCAGCTCATGTACACTCTGTGTAGAAAAAATATGGGCATAAGAATGCTGAACACCCCTGTGATAGCCTATCATAATGTGTGTGGCATGCTTCATAATTAGTAACCTGATTTGATTAGACCTTTGGTGTGCTTTAGCCCCAAAAAGGTTGAGAACCTCTGTGTTAGGAGAACAGGTATCCTTGGAAGAGTTGGGTCTTCGAGAGTTTCTTGAAAATATAGAGGGACGTTCCTGTTCTGGTGGCACTTGGCAGGTCGTTCAACCATCAGTGAACTACAAATAAAAACATTTATCATATTCAGTGATTTAACATAACTTACAGGCTGCTATCCGAACACAGATAGGCCTACAGACACAGGTAATTTTGTTGGTTGAACAGATGCAGATAATGATGTCACAGTGCACCTCTACTAGACATCAGTTTGGCAAAGCGCTGTGTCAAAGACATGGAACACATGACCATTCTGTCATATTTGCAGAGAGAGGTGACTTGAGGATGGATACGTCTTCATAAATGACTCACCACTTTGTCTCCACTGACATATTTGAGTAATGCAGATTAGCCCCTTGAAAGAGCAAATAGAAACACACTACTTGCATGTTGAATGTCGTGTTTTGGTTTCACACCTGACCTGTTTAAATCCTTAGCATGGCAGCACTACTTTTGCCGTTTTTTTTTTGCCAGTTTTTGTTTGAAAATACTGTAAAGAAATGATAGCTTCAGCGAAAGTTCTACTAGGAAGGCTCGTAGCGTAGCCTTTACTCCTCCCATGCTTTCATGAAGCCAATCTTAGCTTTGCCTACTTTTCGGGAAAGCCCTGCAACCTTATCATTCACTCATTCAATCATCGCTAGCCTATAGGAATTCAGTGGGCACTTTAAATATGTTTCACCTAACACTGCTTATGCTTCTCAGTACGCCGACTTTGACGTCCCCTCCACCTCCCCTCCAGCCACCACTGCCAGCAGTCCATGTCCATCGGGCATGGCTTGCCTACCGCATCATCTTCCTTCAGCCACCACCACCAGTTGATCCCCATCTCGTCGTGTGGGGGGGGGGGATAGGCTCCCCGCCCTCAGCGGGAGGCGAGATCCGCTCATCGCTGGACGGATCCGAGACGGGGCCTACGCCAAAGACTGTTACCTATTCAGGACTCTTTATCATGCTTGTATCCAAGCCGTTCCTTTACTAATAAAATGGTTAATTGATTCTATTCTGTCTACTGAGTCTTTCTGGTAGAACTAGAACAATGCACACAATGCACACAACACAACACAACTCTGTAGAGATAGTTAAAACATGTAAAACTACTGAACTGCTTCATGAAGTTTAAAAGAGAAAAAATATCTACTAGTAAATTCTAAAGTACATGAAGGGCATAGGGAGGCTGAAGTGATGTAGAGAGAGTGATGTAATGATGTAAGATTTCACTTTTTAACTTTTAGCATTGATGTTTTTGTTTTGGTTTTGTCTGTATGTTCCCATGTTGTCGTCCTTCATACCCGAGCACTTGCTGTTTTTGAAAATTTTGGGGTAATTTAGTTAGCGGTCTAACGGTCTCTGGAGACTAGCATTCTGTTTCTGAACATATGGGCTAGGTCTCTGTGGTGCGAAACATTTGGGAGAGAAAAAAATCCAATTAGGGAATGGAGATGTTTTCACAGCCGAGCTATTATTTCTCTCTTTCTATCTTTATATTTAGATGATAATGAGTGAGACAATCATATTTATAACACTTTTTCGTCTGGGGGTAATTCAATTGATTAACTGGAAGAGAGTATTATCTCATTAGCTTTCATATCTTGGGCGTAATTAAAGGGCCTATCAAGGCATGTTATCAAGAGGTCCTACAAGTGAGGAAGTTTCTTTTTTTTTCCCCTACGTAAGACATTTTTGAAGTGGTGTACAAATGAAATTGATGTCCTCATGGCTTAGATGTCTTTTTTCCCCTTTTCCCTTCTCCTGAAAGTGTAGAAATTTGACAATGTTGTACTGCAGACCTGGCCGTTGAGAGTAGCTTGGCGTGAAATGAAGTGTGTGCCGGACCACTATCACCCCCTGTTCCTTCCTTTTTTCCCCGAGCATCTCAGCCACTCGCTCGTGTCCTGGGTGAGACTGCTGAACACCACGACGTGCGCCTTCTTTAATTAGCGTTCCCGGAAAAAAAAACTGCTTCCCTGGCAGTAAAGTCAACACAGAGATTGAGGGAAGAGTTGCTCTGCTCTCTCTTCTCTGCTCTGCTTGGCTTTGAGTGATCAATTCAGCTCTGTTCTCCCTACAGTAGGTTTTTTGTACACCCTCAGAGAGAAAGAGCTCCATGCATGTTAATGCCTTTGAGTCATAGCACTGCGCACTTTTCCACTCTACTGCTTAAGAAACAAGTTTTTTTTGGTTGTGGTGGTGTGTGTGTGTGTGTGTGCTGGGTGTTGGTTTAAGAAAGCAGGGTGCACATGCACATTCTTTTAAAGCAGTGTGTAAACATATTTAGACTATATTCCTCAGGTCAGGTTAACATTTTCTAATGAGACTTTCATTTGTAAGCTGCATTTCCTAGTTCAACTAATCCTCATGTGAGTTAGTTAAGTGTGTTAGCTAACACCTGCAAAAATAACTATTTTTCTAGCATAATTGCAATTTATATGAGCCTTGGAATAAATGAGTTTGCTGAATCATTATGGAGCATGGCCGTTTTTAATGCAATTGTGCTGACGATAAGCACTTCTCAGGTTTAATGTCCTCTATTTCTGTAGGGGAAGACGAGATCAGCCAGTGAAGTAATTACCTGAGTCAAGCATAGCATGGAGCGCCTTCTCCTTAAGGGTTCACCCGAATCCAAGTTCCCTGCACTGACTGAGCAAGTGTATCCTCAGCTGCACCAAGAAGTACGGCATCAGACTACGCATGCAAATCCAATTTAAGACAAGCCACAGAGCAAATGCTACGCCCCTGAAAGGCTTTAGTCTGGAAATGTATAAAGCAGGTCACTGTCACTCCTGTGCTGATGGATTGATGCATTAGATGATAAGCTCTGTCGTCTTGTACATCCTCTGCAGTGCATGTCCAGATTTACATTTCAAACACTGTATTTCCTGCGGAAGTCTCAAGAATGCATTTTGCTGGGACAGCATATTGCTGGTAAAGTTATATAGAATCTACTGTATATCATCTCATGAGTTAGCCATGACGTTTTTTTTATGGCGTAAGAACATTTTCCTTGAGGACATCTTCACTGTTTCATGTCAGTAAATCTGGTAGCTAAATCTAGCTAGTCTAAAATTATTCCATTGTTTTATGATATGCACAGAACAAAAAAAAAATGCTGATTTGTTTTTCTACTACATGGGCAGGTCCTATGAAGTCTTTGTTGACAACTGTTCACTGCTTGTTTATGTTGCCTTCCCAGACATGAATCACTGACTACATCTAAAAGTGACAGGAGATATTTCATTGTTCTGAACACAATGCTCCAAGATCCCGCTTTGCCAGATTAAATCTATGTGAAAGGGAGATGGACAGAAAAGAGCAATTACTAAGCAAATCCTTGGAGTAGGGGGTGACTGCTTGACCATATTTCATCCCCACCCCTTCACAGTGTTTAAATGGGTGATTCATTGCTTGCTAATATGACTCGGATGTCTCAGTCTTGACGTTGTGAGCAAAGATGCCTACCTGCGCTTTTTGCTTTTCCTTGCAAAGTCAGCTGTCAAGTCACTCAATGCATTCAGTCCACGTACTTCCCCTGTCACCTCAGAACATCAGGCGCGCACACACACACACACACACATGCACACACACACACACACACACATGCACACAACCAGAGAGAAAGAAGGATGATGGATCCATTAACCCCTCTAATGACTTTTGTTCAAACACAAATACTTACGTCACAGAGGGACTCGTCTAACCACCAGTCTATGTCACACAGAAGATGCCACAATGGCCACCAAGCCCTAATATTCTCATCACAATTCAGAGATGATGTGCATTCATCTGTGCTGAAAGGCCCACAACCAGAATGAAATCCTTCTATTAGAATCATGGGTTTGCATTTGTGAGACATTACAATATATACCCAAAGTCTACAACTGCAGAATACAGAGCAAAGTTTGTATGCATGCATAATTTCTGGATGGATGAACTGTCAAGTGTTTTATCCGGTGAGCTCTTTCACATTTGCTGACCGTGAACTAAACTGTCTCACCGCCTCCTCCTGTGATCGGCACTTTCGCCGTGTTATATTTTTACTCTGGTTATTATTTCTTTATTGTTGTTATTATTCCAATGACAAGATTATGTGGGTTTAACTCAGGGCCCATTAAAACGTCCTCTGTGAGTCTGTGCCAGTGTCTCCACCCGAGCCTGCGCTAAGGCAGGATGACGACACTGCCAGAACTGGTAACAATAGCAACGGAGACAGAGAGAAGAGGTTGAGAGAATAAGCCAGAGGTTTTTATTTTGGGGAGAGGGAGAGTGTATGTGTGTTTGTGTGTGGGGGGGTCTTTCATTTTGTCAGTTAAATTTTGGCAGTATCTGGAAAATGCATTTAAATAACATTGTTTTTGTTGTATTCCTGGAAATTCCTGGAACAATTTTCCTGCTGCCAAAAATATGGACTGCACTCGTAATGCCTTGATCAGATTATTTAACAGAACAGAAATTGACAATTTTCTTTGAGGGAAAAACAATTCAGAGATTGTTTTTTTTGTTTTTTTTTAGTGAAAAAGGCGCATGTAGGCACTTTGAGAACAATACATATTAGATTTGGCAGCTGGGCTTTGTACCTCCTCAGAAGCTGAATAAGCTCACAGTGATTCACAATATAAGGATTACACCTAGATTTGTGAAATATGGACACAAAGCACTGGATGAGAATGTATGACACAGAAAAAATCTAATAAATGAAATATCAAATAGGCTATCAATCTGAAGAGGAATCCTATACTGACTATGATATCCACCTGTTTTCAGACTTGATCCAACACAAATTACTGCATGCTTTGTCTACCCTGCATGCTTTGTCTACCCTGAACACTTATGTCCTCAATTATTGTGAAAGGTGGGGCTACCAGCCTGTTATTAGAGGGCCTGGTAGCCTATATATATTGGATGGCTGCTGAGAATGTTATGTCTGTGCCTCATCTCCAAACTCTTTTCTGTAAGGTGAATTCACTGTTTTTGTTTAACTAGCTGGATAATGCCATGGCCTCCTCTTTTTGTTTGACGTCAGCTAATAGCTGTTCCATTCAGTCTCAACATAATTTGGATTAACAGTCATTAGCTGCGTCCCTAGCTCACTATGGATCCAGTGGAACAGGTCCAGACCACAATGAGCAGAGCAAATGGAGGGTTTGGCAGTGTGGCACCAAACACAAAATGCCCTTTTCTCTCTCAAATGGCATGTACAGTAATACAATAAACTGCAGCAGCCCTGAGAGGAAACAGGGGAGCAGTTCCTCCGTCCCCTTCACGCCGACGTGTCATCTGAAATTTGGCACGTTTGTTGGGAAACAGAGCCCCAGATGTCTGCACCGCAAAAGTGGGTCAGGACCGAAGCCAGCCAGCGTGAGAGGAGAGATACGGAACAGAATATAAGACAGGTGTAGCGAAGATGCCTTTTCTGATAGCACAAAATATTTTTAAAAAACCTACAGAGGCATAAACCTCCTGTCTAACATGCTTAGATTGTTCTGCTTCAGGACTCAGCACTTATCTGTTATAAACATGTGTGGTCATGTTCATATCGGTGTATGAATTGACATGATAAGTAAAGCATTTACAGTAATACCTGAGCGATAGCAGCTAGCATTGTCAGTGCTTTGTAGCTCAAGGATTTGTTGCAGTTGTAGATGATACTTTTTTGAAATACCAAACTAAGGGATCTTTATGGTCAAATAGTTATCACAGAAAAATATATTGAATGCTCTTCAAGAAGCACAAAATGCTCAACTAATGTGTGACCTACCTAGTAGGCCTACCTACATTAAAGCAACACCAAAGAACTTTCCCTCTGTCGCACGCACGCTATTTGTTTATCCAGCACTGGCTTTGCAAATAACGTTGTACACAGACTAGAATATCAGGTAGAATATGTTGCATGGTTTTATGAAAGTATGATGTATTGCAACATCAGATGCAAGTCAAATTTGTAGTTTCTTATGTCTCATTCCATCGAACTACAGATCCGCTACCCGATCTGGCAAACTTACTGTACATAGTGTGGTTATAGCCGATAGAGGGCCACAAAGTGAATGCAGAAGTGCAGTTCACCCTGTTAGGAGTTGATGAACCACTGAAACGATTTTGGAAACATTATTTTAAGGTACAAAAAACTCTTCGGTGTTGCTTTAAAACCATTTAGGGAACAAGCTTCCCAAACAGCCAGTTATTTTCTTAGCCTGGTGGATGTTAGCAAGAAATGCTAATAGGCTACTAGTAGGCTACAGTCCTCATACATACTTTTAGCAAGAAATCTTTAAGACTTCAGCATCAATTCTGCATGAGTCTGTATGGCCCGTGGCCTGATTAAAAAAAAAAAAACTCTGCACTTCTGTGTTGTAGGCTATGCCGTGTGTGAGCAGCTCATTAACACTGGTGAGCTCAGGGTTCACATATGTTGACATCCAGTTGAACTCTCCAAGGCTCTCAAGGCTGGATGCAGGAGGCTTGACTGAAAAGTGCTCCTGGTCAGATGCATGTTCCCTTTTGATGTGTTAACAGCAGCAGGACCTCGATCCATCTCCAGCTGTGTTTTTCTTTTTAAAAGCTGAAAGCTATACCCATCTAAACTCATTCTATTCAGCCAGTTGCTGGGAGTCTGGAACAGCACTTCAAGCTGTGCACAGTTTATTGTTTTCCAAAAGCTACAGTACCTGCTCCCTTGTGTCCTACAGTAGATACTAAAATGTTACTTAATAGCCTACACGTGTGATCAGCATGTGAACACAAATAAGTGATCGACTGACACTGCACTGAGATTAAAAACACCTTGATATTACAACTTCATTTTGTGTTGAGACTGAGATTGTCTCGATTAAAAAACCCAAAATGTCACTGAATAGTAATTCTTGAAATCAGGGTCAGTATAACCCTCTCTCTAATGCTGGCATTTTCCCTCAGTTTTTCACTTGTGTTGTCCACTTACTCTTTCTTTCTCTTCCCTCTGTTGTGTCTGTTATTCTCTGCAGCCCCCTCATCAGATGCCACCCAAACATACTTACCTTGTAACAGTGTTGATTTTGGGTGTCTTGTAAGGTGAACCAAGTGTTCACACTTTGCAGGTGTGTGTGCCAAACTCCCCCAGTAGCAGGCCGTTACCTTGTCTCTCTCACCCTCATGCCATTACAGTATTACAGAAGGGCAACCCTGAAATGAATCTGCTTCCAAACATCTGGGCTGCAGTCATTATGCAGGTATAAACTTAGTACCATCTGTTTCCACATACGTTAATTATCATTCACAGTTCTACCGACTTCAATCATCCTGCATTTAACAAGCTGCGCCGGCTTTTACTCGTGCCCCTGTTTGTTATTCTAAAGGAGAAACGATTTCAGCTGCCACTAATTCTGATGCTATCAAAGCAGAGAGAGCCGAAAGGTTTTGTTTATTTTGTTTTTAAGGTTTTTAATATCATGCATTGTGGAAAGTATGCAAATCGTCCATTGTCTCACAAGCTCGTCTGCGATGGCCAAGTGGACTGTGGGTGACAGGAGTCAGCTGTGTTCAGTATGGGGACGCTGTGGAGTGGAGCAGAGTGGACCAGAGAAGCCCAAACTCATCTGTATCGGCCCTCGTGCAAATGCAAAGAGACAGGAGGCCATGTAGAGGACAGCTGCTCTCTGCCACATACACACACACACAGTCACACACACACACACACACACACAGAGCAGATGGATAGGACTCTGAGCACTGACCTGAGATGGATACACACACACACACACACACACGCGCGCGCGCGGTGTGTAAGAGAGAGAGATGGATACAAATACACACACACACACACACACACAGTGAAAGTGATAGGGAGAGAGAGATTGACAGAGAGAGAGAGAGATGGGGGAGTTTCTGTGCACATTAAGAAATACACTGTGCTCTGAAGCAAAAAACTGAGATGGTAAGCCTTGATGCTAATGCTCATACACATAGAAAGGGAAAAGGGAGAGAGAGAGGCTGGATAAAGAGACGCACTGTGCTGTGATGCAGAAGGGAATTGCTAAGACATGAAGCAACAGAAAATACACACTCACATCTCACATGCACACACACACACACACACAACAACCAAGTCTCACTGTTGTTCTCAATACGACTGCATCCCCTTCAGTAGAAGTGACAATTTCTCATTTTTATGTCTTCCACACACTCATATACCCCAAGCATTCAGAAATGAGCAAATTGAGCTTTTATTTATTGATAAATATGGATGCAAATGGTTATATATTCATTGGAGGAAAAAATAGAAATATCTTGCTCAAGAGGAGTGAAAGGCAAACTCTCTCTCTTTCTCTCTGTGCGTAAACCCTGATTAGATCAGCCTTGATTTGGCGTTCTGTTTTGAGCAGAGAGACTGCGTCTGATTGAGTGAAGTCCTATGATTCATTGTGGTCTTTAGGAGGGGAAGGCTCACTCTGCCAGCAAATAAAAAGAAGTATCAATATGGAATGAAATTACCCCACTGCTCATATTGCAATGCTGGATATCTTCGACAGCCATCAATTATAGACCTCCTCACTCAGTAGGAGGAAAAATGATCACATCCGATTATGGCCAGTGAACTCCCCTCATTTATAAATAACTCTTCAACCAGCACACAAAGACACCAAAGGTCTGGAACAAAGACGTTTAGTCTTTGGCAGTGGTGAACCTTAAATTAAACATAGCCAATATCAATGTGCAATAATACCTGCATCTTCTTAATATAATGGCCTGATGAACTGTCACAGGATATATATCTGCCAGCAAGTATTATGCGTGTCATAATAACATGACTGTCATTATTTATGGCTTTCATTTGTGCCTGTGGCATTTTAGTCTATGCCCCTGTACACATAAAATATATTGATATGCATGCACATTCATATATTAGCCTAGTTGCTTTTGAATTAAACTGAAACTGCATCATGTCCCTTTATCACAGTCTCTCTGCCTCTCTCTCTCTCTCTCCATCTCTCTTGGCCTCTTTCACTCTCTTTTGCTCCATTCCTTCCAGTCTTTTCTAAATGGATAACTTTTTCCAATTTGATATATCACATATTAAAACATGTTTTATGGCCTCTCATGTACTGCTGGTTTTGCTAAGTGCGCTCCACTTTTTCTATAAAACCTGTTCTGGGTAAGAGGGATGGTGTCAGCAGCAAGGGCAGCAGGGCCCTGGCACAGACTGCCCAGGTTCTCCTCAGTCAAGGGGCATAAAAATGTCACATTTCTTTATCCTTTTGTCCACATTTCTCACGTCATCCCAGTGAACCTAATGACATGTCAGCTTGGAGGTTGAGAGAATTCCATTGCATAGATATTTGGCTTTAGAGAAAAATGTGTGATATTAATGTTCATTGATAGGCTATCATTCCGCTGATCTATAGTTTGGACAGAACTAGCCTTTTCAATTTCTGATCTACTGAACAGATCTTCTTTCCAGCACAGTGTTATGTAACCCACAATTTTAGGTTTAGCCTACAAGATATATTAAAGAGGACTATGCATTTTTTTTTTTTGGCTTAATTCACCTTAACTTAACAGCTTCGGAGTCATTGGAATGGTTATACGACTTTTTCTGGGTTGAATGGTGGCCGTCTCGCTTCCCCCTAGTGTATGTGAGCAGAAAAAAAACAGCCTTGTAACTTTGGTCCGGCGAGCCGCCGGCCTCTGAGTCAAAAAGTCTTGCAGTCTCGTGATGTAACAAATTGCTTTACGGCATTACACACATCCAGCCAGGCACCGGCTAGAACAAGGTAGAGATGGAGTTTCTCAGACATTCGTCATAGCAGAGCCAGCGAAAAGAAGCAGAAAGCGTTGTCAGGAGAACAGGGAAAGAGGAAACGGCAGACTGACCGAGCGAGGAGTGTCGTAAAATATATACTCTGAAGCTGTAGGGGAGCTCTGTATAGAAAACTATGAGCAAAAAGCAAGAAAACAGCGAAGAAATGGCCAAAACTGCATATTAGGTCCCTTTAAGACCCTGAATATCATAGCTATCTACAGTAGTTTCTGCAACAGTGTAGGTATATAACAGATGGGAAGTATGTCTGTGGTAGCACAAGGTGTACTGTAGCCTATTTAACAGTGGTTTTAGGCTACTCGTGAAGCACTGACACTGACACTAACCATCCTGCTGAACAGTTTGGATTGCAGTGTGCTCTCCTTTATACATCCTCCGATGTTGTCACTGACCTTCCGTAGACCCTATTGACCAGTCGAGGTTTTCACTTGAGAGTGTGTGTTCAAGCCTCTCCCACATACAGCTCAGCTAGTTCCTACAACAGCTGCAAGGTCAAGGGACCATGATTAAGAACCTATGTTTATTGCTAGCCTGGCTAATGCCAGACCTCATCTCATTGAGATGGGGTCTGGGAACTACACATTCATTTTCTCGTATTTGAGACGTGGTTTACGAATGCCCAGAGCCTTTTATTGGGCGCTACGAATGTCTATCAAATGCGTCTGTACGTAGCTCATAACCACTTCGGTGTGTTGTCATCGTCTTGCTGTCCCCCCTTCGTTCTGTGATTGGTTCCTTCATTGAGGTGAAAATCGGGTCCATGGAATCCAGGCTGCCTAGCAGCGCGAATAAAATCACGCAGCATGGGGAAACCCAGGCTAGTTTATTGCTGTGGCTACCAAAATATTGTTAATTTGATTGTTTTATGTTTGTCTGCTAAATTGTGTTTGTTTTTATGTTTGTCTGCTGAAATGTCATAGAATGATCGAATATTGTCTTAAATACACCATCACTATTATGTTAATCAAAGCAGTGGGTAAATTGGCTTGTTTTCTGTTTGGGACTTCTATTGCACTAATTGTCTGTTTATATGCTTGTCACTTTAGGTGACAACTTGCCTGGTCATGGGAGAGATTACTATAATTTTACTGTCAAGCTAGAATTTGACAAGATATCTACAGTTGCAGGTCCACTGCCCTGTCTTGAGGTTTCTTGACAAACAGCCCAACACAGCCCTCAATATACAAAATGTTTTGCTCCATCATTAAAAAGTGAAAAAAAAAAAAATAGAACAAAAGAAAGCAAAAAGGAGATTGGTGGAGAGAAAAAAAGAGTAAAACTGTGAAAGCCTTTGGCGAACTGTAGGGGTTGGCGGAAGGGATATTTTGGAGAGAGAGAGAGAGAGAGAGAGAGAGAGAGAGCACGCACTTGGAAACACAACATGTGAAATCATTTCTCGACAGGAGGGAAATGTGTTTTGACAGCAAATCATGGAAGGGGGCTGGAAGCGGAGAAGATGTCTCTGACCCGGAGGAGAGCCAAATATCGCTGCAGCGCCGCATCTCTCCTCTGTGCAGCAACGCTGAAGACGCCAGCTCCTCTCCGCACCGACTGCTGGGAGCTTTTCATTTCAGCCGCTCTCTGTGTGTGCACAGCCTGATGCAGCATTCACAGCAGGGCCATAGGAAAGCTTTAAATGAAGGGCTGAGACGTTTGATGTAAAATAACGTATGAACAACAAAACTAATCAACCTGACTGCTACATCCTCCTGAGACCTAACGGTGCAGTACTTGGTGTAGCCCCAATAACACTACAATATAGAAATCTGCAATATTGATGTTTTATTATCTTCATATTTTCTAAGATGAAAATGAATGCCTAAAGTGTTCAAATATCATGCTCTGTGTAATGCAATGTTCAGTGTTCATGTTGTTGATACCTGGACTTCTTCTTAACATCTGTCTCAACATGCTTAGCTTTTTAACATAATAATTTTTATTCGTAACACTCCATAATAAGGTGCCATAATGAATAGCAAACTAGTAATTACCTAACCCTTTGTTAATATTTGTTAATTGTTACTAAAATATCTATTTGGCAGTATAGTTAATAGTATTTTCATCATTAATTAAATATTAGTTGTTTGTATGTTTGTATGTTAATGTTTTAACAAATCTATTAACTAATATTGTATTCATTGTTAATAGTTAACTAAATGTCTTTTTGGCACTAATTAACAGTTATTTTTTACATAATTTAAATGATAAATGTTTATTTACAAACTAAATAGAAATAGAAAAGTTAATGACATATTATTATTTAACTAATTGTTATTAAACTGTGCTTCTGCCTATCCCAATATGAACCACTCCCCATAGGACCCTTACAATAAAGTTGGTTAAGCTTAATTAATATATTAGTAATATATAACTTAACTATCAGTATGGGAGACCCTTATAATAAAGTTGGTTAAGCTTAATTAATATATTAGTAGTATATAGCTATCACCGTGGGGCTCCTTAGCAAGGGAGACATGCCACATGGAATGTTCAGGTGCACAGAACGACAGTTAATTAACATACTGAGACTCACTAAACATTCATTCACAGACGTAGACCATACAGAGGTAATGCATAAACATAATGCTAAACTAAATGTACATTCATTTCCTGCAGGTGGAACCATAATACAGGTGGTTCATCGAAGTTTTCAACTTAAACAACATTTTACAGTTACAAAATTAAAACAAAGTGGGGAGTGCTTTATACAGTCAACCTAACCAGAGCCCGTCTACGGAGAGCCTTGCCACTCCGTATTAAGTCCCATTGTACCGAATTTTGGATGCAGTTCCACCAGAGTTCCACTGGGGGCGATCGCCATGAGTGCAGAATGAATGGGAGTCAATGGAGCTAGACGGCTAAAATTGTCTCTTTCACCTGATTGTCGTTGACAAATCTCAGATTTGATTGTAGTTTGTATAACTTCAACATGGGTTATAGGTCAAAAGTTGAATGAACGAGTACTTATGTCTTTTTGATTTCTTACAGGTTGGGTCGTTGTTACACATAACACGCTAGCATTGTGCTAATGAATGACGTCATTGACACATTTGAAAGGCTTTTAAGAAAGAAAAAAAAGTGACTTTAAAAAATATAATACTCAACCAAGTGTATTTTCTTTGCCTCCCCTTTCGAATACAATACTCAAATTACTTGAAAAAAAATATCCCGAGAAAAGTGGATTTTGAGGGGTACAGCTCCATAGACCTCCATGCATTCTGCACTCGTGGACGAGCGCCCTCATGTGGAACCACAGAAGGAACTGCAACCAGTTCAGAAACCGGAAGTTTTCCAAGAGTGGCAGTTCTCCCCTTATTAGACATTCTCTGACCTAACCAATGCAAAGCATACCACTTCTGATCGGGTACGGCAACAATACAAGGACAAAACGCAGCAGAGCTGCAGTATACCGTTTCTCCTAAGGGGGCTCCAAAACACCAATCTCAATAAAGCTGCTTAATTACGGCGAAAATCACATACAAACACTACATTTTTAACTCTGTTACATCCACCTCCCCTGAATTTCACCAAATTCGAGCAGCAAAAAGTACACTACTTTCAAACACTAAACAGAGGGTCACCAATAAAAAAAATTACAGGACAGCCAACCACAAAGGTATCCAATAAGGATGAAGTGGAAGAAGAGGTGCGCAAACTCTCACACAACCACCTACTGGCAGTAGGGTGCCTTATACACCCCACAAGACCATAAAGCCATATTCCATAAATTCTCCATAAAGCTAATCAGAAAAGCTTGGGCCATGTTACCAAACGTGTGTATGACCTCAACTCTAACTATGTCTAATCATAAAAAACCTGAAACACTTACCTGCAGATAGCCTGCATAGTCGGATGTATGTGAACAATATCTTGTCTTGACATAGTTTGAATCAGTCTGTCAACTGTCTTGAGAATGCAACCAAATCTAGACCTCACCTGTGCGGATGTACTAGGATTTTCAGACTGTGAGACATAAGCTACTGTGTCAACATTGTTCATGTCATTAGCTGTGTCTGTCTGTGTATATTACTAATCTGTGTAGATATAATATTATAATCTGTCTGTGTATATTACTATATTACTAATATATTAATTAAGCTTAACCAACTTTATTATAAGGGGCCCCACACTGATAGCTATTACTAATATATTAATTAAGCTTAACCAACTTTATTGTAAGGGTCCTATGAGGAGTGGTTCATAATGGGATAGGCAGAAGCACAGTTTAATAACAAATAGATAAATAATATGTCATTAACTTTTATATTAACATATAGTTTGTAAATAAACATTTAACATTTAAAGGATGTAAGAAAGAACTGTTAATTAGTGCCAAAAATACATTTAGTTAACTATTAACAAATATTAATACAATATTAGTTAATAGATTTGTTAAAACATTAACATACAGATTTTATGCAAACAACTAATATTTAATGAATGATGAAAAAACTATTAACTTGTGCCAAATAGATATTTTAGTAACAATTAACAAATATTAACAAAGGGTTAGGTAATTACTAGTTTGCTATTTATTATGGCACCTTATTATGGAGTGTTATCTTTTTTTTTTTGCTATACTACATTACTGCATTTTTTAAACTAATCTGTATTGTGGATATTGGACTGGGCTGTGTCTAACCAACTCATATGAGATATACCCGTTAGGTATATGTGACAGACTGCATAGAGTTCAATAGATATCATCAATACAGTAAATCAACACCAGAACAACAACAATTCTCCTTGAGTGTAAGTTATCAGAGGTTGACAACAGAGTACACAGCTGACCATCAAGTGACGATGACCTCTTTGCTGATCACAGCATTAGCCTCCCAAGATTTATGCAGAGGCAGTGCTGGCCTGGCAGGTTTAGCCCCTCCATGTGATGGATAATATAATTTTATTAAACACCATCTGCAGTCATCAGGTGGTAAGTGTCCAAATATACAGGCACACGGCCATTAGTGTAGGCTAAACTGCATGCTCTTATACTATACTGTTACAATGAGCTATGCTGTGAGCTATATAAAGTTAAAGTATAAAGTAAAGTTGCTGTACAATTTGCTGCATATTTTGCTATGCATTCTAAAAGGGATTCTGACATGAAATTAAGTCATGTGATGTAACGCATGGTTATAATATTTGATGACAATGGAGCTGAACAAATTGCTCTACTAAAAGCCCCTTAAGCTCATTTTCTGTCTCCCTTGTCATGCTCATTTCTGGAGGAGGCATTCAACTAAGTAAAGACCCTAAATAAAACATTTCACCCATGTGTATTTTGATGCACAATAGCATGCATACTAGGCTAGTTGGTTGACACACTGCTTCGTGTACACAAATGTTTTCAGAAGAAGAGTACTATAACACTCGCTGTCTATCATTCAGGTTTACCGAATGTGTCAAAATTACACAGGGCAATAATAATACTCAAGTATTATTATATTAGAGAAAAGTGAGTTATTTAAAGGTTGGATGTATTGGATGAATTCAACAGAAAACAACAGTTAATGACAAGCAGCCATATTGAAACCCAACACAGCAGCAGAGCCAGAATGTTAATTAATAAATTGTAATGCAAAAAAAACAAAAACACATTCAGACTTAAAAAGTACAAAGCCTTTAGGGTGGAGGGCATCTGAACTACATACACTGTTAGTAGTTGTTGTGAGCAGACAGGTGAAGTTGCTGTTTGGAAATGATAATCTGAAAAGCATACCCAAGTTTAAAAGAATGATGATATACCTTGTAAAAAACAAAAACAAAAAAAGAACAAGATTGATTTCAAGTGACTTGGAAAAGATGAGTCAGTAAGTGGCAGTCAGAGAGGTAACCGAATCAAGCCAAAGATGAATAAATGTATCTGCCATTTTAACGGAACAATCAGATTGTGTTATAGTACAAGGTTAAATCTATTATATACAGAGTGGACATGTGAAGCATATTTGCTATTTTTGCTATTTTAGGAGTGTACACACACATTATACTTGAAATTCAAACAGATAGAGACCTCTGATATGGCATGTTAATAAAGCAATGCTGTTTGAGCAGATTATAATTGCTTATAATATGTGCATGTATTAGAACATAATAACTATCTGATGCATTATTAATGTATGATATAGATGCATTGCTTTTTCTTTTACGTTTAGGCATTATTGCCATATTTGTGAAAACTGAAATCTGAGAGCAAGAAATCAAACTCAAGTGTTCTGACCTATAGGTGTCATTGTACCCATAAGCCATGGATGAATTGGCCAATCAGGCCACAGGCGGAATGTGGGAGGGAGATGGGGGGAGATGTCAGGGCAGCACACGGGAGATTCATGGTACCATTTTCCGGGATCCATATTAACCATTTGTTGCTGGTCTCACCTATCTCTTCGGTGAAGTGCGTACGCCTTGTTTGGCATGACTGATGAGTGGGGGGTCGGAGAGGGGCAGTGTGCATGGAGCACATGGGACAACCTCTCACCCTTTCACCCGCATTTTCATCCAGGGAGCGGAGGTCTGGTGCTTAATTATTCGGAGGAAATCCCCTCATCGATTTGCCCAATGATTTGAAAGTTGACCTCTGATACAGGCAGGGGATGCATTGGGGAAATGAAATGTCAGAGGGGACTTTGTGATTTCAGGGTTGCGATGGGCGCACATGTGTATGCACATGAGCACCAGTGACCGGAAAGGCCTGCATTTGAATCAAAAACTATTCATAGGCATTAAAGTGTAGGCCCATGACGTACAGTGGGTCTCATAAATGCATTAGCACGCATCCCTTGATGACCTTGAAGAGTGAGTGCTGAGGTCGAGCCCCAGCCCAGGCTTAATTGAACTTCTGGATGTAGAGAAGGGACACATGAGCACAGATTAAACAACATGCATACAGTACACACCTACATATATTCCCACACAAAAGCACACACACTTATACTCACTCACGCTCTCTTACACACATACACACACATACACGCCGCACACACACCCTCACACACGCACACACACACACACACAGAAAGATAGAGAGAGAAAAGTTTTTGAAAGGCTGCACTTGAGAAAGCAGATGTTTTCCCCCCATAGCAGAGATACTGCAGTTTATCGTCTCCTCTACAGCTCAGAACTCAGAGGCATCCATCAAAAAAACAGGAGCAGTCAATCTCTCAGTACGGATGTGTGTGTGTGTGTGTGGGGGGAGGGGGGGTGGTAGAAGTAGCACCAGCATCACCATGCATACCTGTAATTGAATCACCAGCAGTGTTCGGGCGGGGTCGGTTGGGGTGGGGTGGGTGTTCATGGGGTGGGTGTTCTCTGCACCCAACGGGGAGCCAAAAAAAACAATGTCTGCAGCGCTTGTAAGTTGGGGCCATCATGTTAATCCCCACCTACAGCGGCACCCCCACCCACCTCCATCCCTAACCCTCTCCCCAGCTCCCCCTATCTCCATGGCCTTTCCACTGTGGTGAATTGAAAACGGGAAGCCACGGCGCCTATCAGTGCGCCCAGAAGGAAGGCTCTCTTTTTTTTTTCTGCAGGGGCTGACTTGTGAAGTCGGAGGCCACGTGTACAGTAACGCCCCTCTGCCTGGCAGGCTTATCAGCCGCTTACAGCTGCAGGCCCAGAACACCCGATTTCTACCTGTACCACAAAAAAGAAGGTTTGAGGTGGGGGGGGGGGGGGGTATTTGAGTAGGGAGACGTGCGGAGCGAAATCACCTCAATAGAAGCAGTGGTGTCGGCAGTTTGACAGAGGTTAAAACCCATGACTGAGAAGTTACATGGCACATTTTCATTGATGCTTTTTTTGCCTCAAAAAATGCCTCATATCATTCAAATTCAAGATTCATTCAGCGGCGTGTCTTTTATTTGTGTTTGAGTGAGCATGATAATCCTACATTGGCACATGGAAGGAATTTCTAAAAATGTTTGTGCATAATTTTTCTTTCACTTAATAATTTGTAAAACGTTTGAGTCTCGGAGTACCTCGGAATAGCAGCCGATGACTCAAGCATTTCTCAAAATCCCAACATAGTAAATTACAATAGTGACAGAACTCTGTATGATTTCATAATCTGAATGTGATTATGTTTTGAAGACTTTAAAGGCATACTCTAAAGTTGTTTACTAGGTGTTTTTCTAAACTATCTCTTGGAAGTCTTCTCTGTAAGAGGCTAAATCCACGTTTCTGGCATCAATTATTGTCATCGAATTACACTTATTCAGTCACACTGCTGGTTTGATCAACATCTGGCAGTTGGCGCGATAGCTGATCAATGCAGTACGGATGTCCATTTAAGGAAATTGATTGCAATTTGTTGTTCACTTCGATGTAAAGACACAGCTTTGGCATACAGTGTTGACCTACAGTATGGATTTGATCTCGGGCGTAACCCCTTGGATTATTGACCATACAAATTCCAATGTGGGGGATGGGGCACCAAAGAGCTGAGTCTCATATCCTGACATAATTTATCATAATTTTGAAAGAGGTTTCTTGTAAAGTTATTCAGTTAATTGCTAAAAGCATCTGCCCTCTGTTATTTTGACGAAGGATTTATAATAATAATAATAATAATAATAATAATAATAATAATAATAATTTTATTTAAAGCGCCTTTCAAGGACACTGTACAAGACAAGAGTAACACAGACATAAAAGCATACAGGGACAATACATGTAGACTGTACACTTAGTAAAATACACTATACATTCAGCAGGGAACGGACATTGATAACAAAATAAAACGATAGATAGACAGGAGAACGAATGGAGAGAGTGAAAAGGTGAGTTTTTAAGCATGGATTTAAAGGTGGGCAGTGAAGTTCTTTGATGTAGTGCAAGTAGGAGGGGAGTTCCAGAGTTTGGGGCCAGCCACGCTAAACCAAACCTGTCAACACTCCCGTTTTTCCCGGGTTTCTGCCGTATTTCAAGGTCATCTCCCGGCACCCTCCCGTTATGTTATTTCTCCCGGAAATTTGCAAGGCCATTAAACTTCATTTTAAAATCATTGATCCATTAATTTTTTCTATTAGTCTGACATCTCCCAGGTTGCCAGATTGTGTATGAAATACACCCTACACAAACACTTAGTTTAAATTTCAACCGTTTTGTAATAGGCTAAAACCTGGCAACCCAAAACCCAAATAAGGAAGCGGGTGCCGATTGCGCAGCCTGAGTCTCATTGTAAGCAAGCAGGCTAGTTGAATGGCCTACTCCAGAACAAGCTGTTGTGAAATTGTTGGAAATTTAATTGATTAACAAATCACATAAACTGTTATTGAGTGTTGTTGATACACTGAACTTGTGTCCTCGGAACCAAATCAGACATCTAGCAGCTTTGGAGTTTTGGAAGTAGGCTGCAGGCAGGCAGCTGGTGGATACATAACTGGCATGCATAAGGTAAAAGCAACGACCGAAATGCAGTGTTGAAACACGTGTATGAAACGTATTACATATGCAAACACAGATCCGGTATAAACACTGACCCCCCCCCCAAAAAAAAAAAAAAAAACTCCCGTTTTTGGAAAGCTAAATGTTGACAGGTATGCGCTACATGCCCTGTTGCCCATGGAACAGAGATGTGCTGTGGGGGTGGATAGGAGGTGGGCTTCAGTAGAGCATAAAGTGCTGGTTGGTTGGTAAGGGGTCAGGAGGTTTGAAAGATAGGAGGGTGCAAGATTATGCTAGGCTTTGAAAACAAGAACAATAAGTGGCCCACTGGTTAGCACTCTAGACTTGTAACCGGAGGGTTGCTGATTCGAGCCCCGACCAGTGGGCCGCGGCTGAAGTGCCCTTGAGCAAGGCACCTAACCCCTCACTGCTCCCCGAGCACTGCCGTTGAAGCAGGCAGCTCACTGTGCTGGGATTAGTGTGTGCTTCACTTCACTGTGTGCTGTTTGTGTTTCACTAATTCACCGATTGGGTTAAATGCAGAGACCAAATTTCCCTCACGGGATCAAAAAAGTATATATACTTATACTTATAATTTTGAATTGAATACGGTATTGCACACAGAGCCCGTGTAGTTGATGGAGGATGGGAGTGATATGTTGCCAGGGCCTGGTACGGGTGAGAACTCTTGCAGGGGAATTTTGTATGTATTGTAGCCTGTTTAATCTCTTTGCTGAGACACCAGAGAGCAGGGTATTACAGTAGTCAAGTCTGGAGGTTATGGAAGCATGAATGAGAGTCTCAGCAGTGGTAGGGTTAAGTAAGGGGCAGAGTTTGGAAATGTTTTTGTTGAGGTGGCAGAAGGCTGTTTTAGTGATGTATTTAATGGGAGAGTCAAAGGAAAAGGTAGAGTCAATTATGACACCAAGGTTCAATCAAGAGGTGTTCCGCATGTTGGCTGAATAGTTTATGAACGGCTGTGGACATTACAACTTGAAAGATAAAAGAGCTATATTATACTGCTTAGCGTACTGCTGAAATTGGGACGTCTTCCTCTCTCACTAAAACATTAAATCCATAGACCTCTGAAGTCTGCCATCTTTGCCCATATAAGGAGATCTGGGTCTCCTTACATGGACAAAGATGGCAGCTTTGGGTCCTTCTTGTAAGCGAACTTCAAAAGTCTATTTGAATGCACCCAGAGTAACATTTTGTCTGGTTCAGCAAGGACTGTCTACAGTGTGTTTACACTTTTCAGTGGTGCTCTCTCTTACGGTTTTAGTCATGATGGGCAGTCTAACGATAACGTTACAGTAAATAGGAGGTTTATTTTCAGTTCCCTAGAAACAGAGGATATCCCCATCTGTGAGAAAGATGAGATAGGCCTACTGTAGATCCACAAAAAATCCAAATACACAGATAGATAAATATGAAGAAAGAAAGACAGATAGGGAAATACACACACACACACACACACACAGCCCCACACAGAAAGACAGATAGATGGCAAGGCATCTCTGTGGTACCAGGTGCTCTGTCTCCTGCCTGTGGCAGACTCTCTGCAGCGTGGTGGAGAGGGTAGATCATGGTCGCCATTGCTGCAGATTGGCTGTCACTTTCGGTCTGTCCATCATTTCATTATGGCCCTGCCGAGCCATCTACACTGGGTGGTGTGTGTGTGCGCGTGTGTGTGTGTGCCAACGCCAGTGCGCACTTCAATCCAAAGCAAATCTTCCTTCTGAACCAGATGGCATTTCCAATTTCAACTGAACTGAGTGAACATGTCTCTTTGTGGAGGAGTGTACTTCTGTGTGAGTCTGGATGCATGTGAGAGTGTGTGTGTGTGTGTGTGTGTGTGTGCTTGTGTGTGTGCGTGTGTGTATGTTGAAATGTTTGTATTTTCTGTGAAGATCAACCATATGTGTGTGTGTGTGTGTGTGTGTGTGAGAGAGAGAGAGAGAGAGAGAGAGAGAGAGCGAGAGAGCTAGAGAGAGAGGGAGATTGTGTGTGTGTGTGTGTGTGTGCGTGTGTGTGTGCATGTGCAGTTGGAGTTGATGAGCCTCTTTAGATGTAGGTGGAAGTACAACCCTGTATAATTGTGGCTTGGTTGAGGTTGATATAGTGTTGTGTGTGTGTGTGTGTGTGTGTGTGTGTGTGTGTGTGTGTGTGTGTGTCTCTGTGTGTGTGTGTGTGTGTGTGAGAGAGAGAGAGAGAGAGAGACAGAGAGAGAGCGAGAGGGACAGAGAGAGAGAACACATTGTTATGTGCATATCTGGCTTGTCTTCATGACTGCACTTTACTTTATGTGTCTGTGGGTAGTATGTGTGTGTATATAGGGCCTTTTTTCTTGTTTAAGACCATATGGTTTTGATTTTAATAATAAGCCATTATAATGTTGCTGTTTGGTGTGTCTGAGTGTTTGTTTCCATTCTACACATGTATATGCTCCTATGTGTGAGTGTGTACATGTTTGTGTGTGTGTGTGTGTGTGTGTGTGTGTGTGTACATTGTGTTTCATTGTTTCTAGAGTCCTGATCCTAGAGCCTTTTGCACTCTTTCATCTGATTGTGTGTGTGTGTGTGTGTGTGTGTGTGTGTGTGTGTGTGTGTGTGTGTGTATGTCCAAAGTCCTGACTCCAGAGCCTCTCCCACTCTTAGCAGCTCCTCAGTTATACTGGTTCAAGATGGCTCTCTGGTTCAGCACACACACACACACACACACACACACACACACACACACACAGCACCCTCTGCCACACTGCTTAAAATGTGCACTGTGATATCACACCGCTGAAGTGTTGTGTGCTGCATTTAATTACTCTTCCTGTGAAATAGGAGAGCGCCACTACAGCTTCTAATCGTATCGTGACACGGAAAAGATAATTATGGTGCGGCTTTGCTCTAATGCTGTTTGAAGTGTATCTCTGGCAATCGCATGCATAACTAAGAACACAGTCCAAGCCGAGCGGAGCCCAGCTGTGCTGAGCTGAGTTTGAGGAGGTCTGAGCCACCGTCCATGTAGATGACCTGGTGGGTCCACAGGTTGGGGAGATTAACCCGCCCGGGCGTGACTTTCATTCTCGCTTTTCAGTCCTCTCCAGCCTCAAGTGCTTACTCCTCTCTAGTCAGTTCAATTCAGTTCAGTTTGATTTTGTTTCAATAGTATTAATCTCAGTTCAATTCAGTTTTATTTCTACAGAGGTCAGCTTGTGCTTAATGCTTAATCCTACTCTCTCCTTTCTTTCTTGTCCTGGAGAAAGTTCAGTAAGAGGGAGCCAATAAAGAATGTGAAATGCTAAGTATAATATATGATAAACATTAGACCAATGGCATTTTATTAATGAGATGGCCTACTTCACCTTTTAGAGATATTTCACAAAATATGCATTTAACTTCATCTCGTGGAGAGCCATGTGCCGCATTGAAATGCTGAAACACAACATTAAAAGCACTAGAATTCAGAGCATGATCTCACACACTGTTCTTTGCCCTTGGCCTTGCTTCAGATTGAGCAGCACGACCATAATGACTTTTGTGAGCTTTGGCTGGGTGCTTGTTTTTTTTTTTACCTGCATCTTCTTCTAAGCATTAAGTATTTTATCTTAATTTAGCCCAACTTGCAAAGTCATTGCTCGCACCCCTAGAACCTGTGCCATCTTTTACTTCTGGACCCACAGGCCAGAGATGCTCACCAACATAAGATCAAAAAGACGCCGCATATAGTTACAGTAAGTGGATCTTTAGCAGATGCCACCATTGCACCATTATGAGCATGATATGCTTAGAAAATTGTCTGTATCCCATTATTCCGTAATAGCATACATCTTTGATCAGATTTGCATAAATGACATGACATGCACTCGTAATCAAACGTAAAATTATAAGGCAGTGATTTTTGTTTTGTTTTGTTATGATGCTGCTATAATGCTGCTATGCTTGTCATGTTATTTTTATGAATCAAAGTCTGTCACATTTTTTGTGACTAGTAGTAGGTGCGCTGCCACACAGGAGTGAGGGGCAGGCTATAGGTGCAGCGCGGAGGCTTTCTTAACTTTGGCTCCCTCTGTCTCTTTCCTTTAAAGTGAGTAATGGTTCGCATTTGATCTGACAAATGAGCTTTTGTAGCATCCTCCCGATTAGCATTTCAAAAGGCTTGGGCTGCCTCGCCGATCTCTGATAAAGCACGAGAGATTACAGCCCAGGGTTAGGGTGGTGGTGCTGGTAGTGGTGGTGGTGGTGGTGGTGGGGGGGGGGACATGGTGTGCCACTGCCTGCATGCCTGCCTGCTTCCGTGGAGGAATCACATCTGACGACGTTCCCGGCTCTTTGAAGAGAGATTTTTTAAGGGGATTACAGGGTCTTGTGAGAACATCAGCCACCCCACTCTCAATCCCCAATGTCCACCCCACACCGATCTTAATTTGGCCACTTCAGCAAATAGAAGGGAACTGTCTTGTCTGTCGGAAACTGCTGGGGTGCACCAACATTTGAGTGCCTTACTGACTGGTAGAGACTTTGATTTTGCTGGAACTAGGGATCGACCGATATGTTTTTTTCAGGGCCGATACCGATATCAATTATTACCAAAACAGGAGGCCGATAACCGATATGTAAAACCGATATGTCAGTTGTCAAAAAGGGGGGTAAAGGCTATATGCTGCAAAAATGTAATTAAAAATCATTTAATTATGCAAACTTTTCTTTCTTCTTTTGATACACAATTGTCTATCAACTTGCATCACTTTGCAAAATCCTGTGTATCATGTTAATCCAAGAGCTGAGTGATAGCAATTATTTTCATAGAGTAGACCTGCACAATGTGCTATGTGCTTGTTAAGGGACCTGTCACAAAGAGGATGCTTTGCCATCGTGTGTGTGAGTTCACGAGAGAGGGAGAGGGAGAGGAAGAGGTGCATGCGTGATGGCAAGTGTCACGGTTGAATAGTTTAACAAAACAGTTTTAAAATAGTTCTTAGGCTATTTAAGCATGCAATTTGTGTCCATGTGTAGGCTATAAACTACACGTTTGAGAGCCTAAAAGGCACGTTAATAGCCAGCTCATGACGCGATTTTGTTCAGGTCGGATTAAATTACGGTTGGCCCTTGGTGCATGTAATCTTTTCTGACAGTCCGTTTCAAAAAGGAGCAATTAGACTTTTTGACGTTCGCTATCGCATAATTTAGGTCTTGTCTGTACTATGTCCGCCGTGGTGTCCCGTTATTCACAATTAACGAACGAGGCGGAGGCAGAGAACTCCTGACGCGCAGCACCCGAGTTTGTGGGCTAATTAGTAAATAGCATCAGTAACATGCATTAATCGGGAATTCGCTAAATGAAGGAAGTGGGTGCTTTACTTATTGATCCGGATCAAAGAGACAATAGCTTACAAAGTGGTGTTTTTGTAACTTCAGTGTAGATGATTGTGATTCACTGCAACTTCAGCAATGTAGGCTACCTTCCTTACCTTCGAAAAATAGCTCCGTAGGCTACAGCTGAAGCCTAGTCCGCCTCAGTGAGAATCCTAAACTTTGTCTGTTTTGTCTTTCATCCTGATTGGCTGCATTAGTGCTAACTAACAAATCAGACGGTGTAGTGGGCGGGACAATGCTCTTGACCACAGAGTAGTAAATGCAGGGAGTGAGAGATAGCCTGGCAAGCCAGACCCACATTAAAATGTAGGGTCTGGGCACTCACCGTTCGCCGTGCTCAGTCCGAGGGGCGGGATAATCAGTTGTCTTTCAAATTCCCTCTGCACACAATAGGATATTTGTTTTTAAGTAGCATGCTATTCTTGAAGGGAATTCAAGCCAAACCGTTGCAACTCTGCCATCAATCATTATGTTAAGCCCACCAAACGACTCTATACACGATTTCAATGTCCTGATTAAGTTTCGATTTCTGGAGCTCACAAGCCAACGGAGAGTTGCTAGACTAGCCCTGGCAGCAAGGGCGCGTCTAGATTTATAGGCTAAGTAAGAGACGCTTTACAGACAAAATAGTGTTTCCTTCTTTATCCATTTCAATATCGGCTTATCGGTGGAAAAAATGACCGGATACAGATTATTATAAATATGCTAAATATCGGCCCTAATAATCGGCCAGGCCGATAATTGGTCGACCCCTAGCTGGAACATTCCATTTTTGAGTATGAAATATGAATATGCCCTCCACCAAAATAAACCTGGTGTTGTGTGAAAAGGCATAGCACAAGAGAACAATTTTATAAAGATAAGTGTGAATATATTATCTCAGAAAATAATGCAGTGATTTTCAACTGTCTCTTCGACATTCAGCTATAGTTCATCAAAGGAATTTAACTTTATTTTATAAATAAGGTAGATATCCCAAGATTTTACCCCAAAATACAGGACATTTTACCTTTGCCTATGCTATCCCTCTGCCGACAGCAACAATAACAACAAAGTATGCAGTTAGGTTTAAAGGTTGGAAGACAGCAGGTAAAAGCTCAAATACTGTATATGAGAAACCGGCAAGGTTATTTCTATTTTACATGCTTTATTTATCATAATATTCTTAGAGAATACATAAATACATAAATAATCTGAGCCTAAAATAGTTTTTGAGACTTTACCACCTTGGTGACACGAAACTGTAAGACGTCACTCGTCAGGACCAATGTGGTCAGGAAATCGTGAAGCTGTCCGCGCGCTGTTGGAAATAACAATTGATTATAGAACCCCTGTTAACCTAATGATTCTGACCCCGCTAGATATGGAGAAGTTTCGGTCAAAGTAATATTACTATCCATAGTAGGCCGATGTGGGCCTACCCACAATGCTGTTACAAGAATGCCTTCTAGCTATTTAATTAGACGCATCTTCCCCAAGAATAGTGTGCGAGGCCCTCCTCGGCCGATTAATTCGGGAGGCGCCTTCACTTGAGTAATGATCCTAGTGTGAAAGTCGGTCAGAGGCTATAGTGCTGGCCTGGACCACTATGCTCATCTGGACAGAACATCTTACCGAAGCTGCAGAGGGTTCAGGGTGTGCTAAGGTTAGCTGTCTAATTCCAGACTACTAATAAAATCAGTGACCCACCACAGTACAATACGATGGCCAGTTCTCCTGGTAGCATGCCTACACTTTCACTGATTTAGCCCCCACGGCCCTGGAGACTAATCCTAGCCGTTCCTCCTGGCCCATCTTAAACTTGAGGGATATCTAAAGAAACTCTAGAAAACTATGCGGGTCAAAGCATAACAATTTATTTGTTAGACACAAGCTATTCATCCAATACATTATAGAAGGTACATCTAAATGAATAATGTGAAAGTTACGAAAACAGGTTAAAGGAACATTTAGGAAACCATATGAAGCAATCAGAGAATGAACATACCAGCTCAGAGGATGATGACTACACACCTTAGTGGTGCGGGAGATTCTGACTACAGAATGGCTCCTAGAATGCTCTGTGAACCTCACTTAAATACGGTAGGCTACCTAGTTTGTGGTTGGTTACATTGATATGGATCACATGATTGGAGGTCAGCTGATTTGGGATCACATGGTTGGAGGTCATCTGATTTGAGAGTACTTTGATGAGACTTGAGACCATTGTTGTAGTGAGAGTGCATTAATCAAGACATGATAAGGTACACATTAATTACATTTCCTGCTTCCTAGTTAGTTTCTCCTGTGAAAAAGGCAAAGGTTAGAGATATAATCAAAAGTTGTTGTAGTAGCAATATGTGACAATGGGCCCACCATGAGGTCATACCATCATGTGGTAGGGTAATTAATCAACAGTTCACATGATCAGGAGTTTGATCAGTATAGAAACATTAGGACTCCTTACAAAACTGAAGGCAAGGCAGCCCTTGGCTTTCAACACTGTGACGCTTTCATATCATCCATTAGTTATACAGTTGTTACCATATCATTACATATGACTCATCATTCTACTGATACATTTCCGGGCCCTGAGATATTAAGTAAAGTCCATAAAGTCCGACATGTCCTAAAATGCTTTTCTTTTCTTACAGACAGCATCTGTCGTTGTGTAGGTGATAGGATTATTCTTTTGGTGTCCCTTTGAGAGTATCTGAAGTTTTCTCAGACAGAACAAGATTGGCTTTGGTCTTTTTCCATGCAATTTAGCTGCAGGTTGGTCCCTATAAATAAAGGTTAGTAGGGTAATATTACCCCAATTGCTGTTGAGACAATTGCACACATTTGTCGAGTCATTCCCTTAATGTACAATTCCAAGGCAATCAATCCTAGAGAAATATAGGATAACCCCGGCCTGACTTCGGTTTATCTGAGAGTGCCTTGGCCCTTAGCTCGACACAATTCAGTTCCCAGAGTTCACTGCAGCACTGGTTGACCTCTGACCTCCAGCACACTGGAGGTGATTCACTTCCTGCTGCAAATACTGTCTTACTATTTGCTCTTCATATTGCACTTGGAGGGAATAATGAAGATCCACAACATCACCATGACCCTTTATGAAAGAAAGTGACACAAGCGCACGCACACGCACACCACACCACACCACACACGCACATGCGCGCACACACACACACACACACACACACACACACACATAATAATGTAAGGTCTTTAATCATGAAAATCCAGCAATGAAGATAAGAAAGGCTGATCTAGATTATTCTTATGACAGACCATCTAAAAGCTAGGTTTGTGTGAAAAGCATCTTTCATGACGGGCAAGACCTGATTTTAGTGGGCAGAAGAGAGAAAGAGGGCATTGAGAGGGTGCTGCATGGAATGGATTTGCATGATTCACAGTCCTTTGCTAATGCTTAATGCCTATTTGAGGACTGTAGTCTGTACCTGTGCTACAAGACCCTTCTCTACAGCCTGTTCATGAGGCCAATGCAGGGTTGGACTGCATCTCGTACAGATACTGCATCCCTCCATCCCAGCAGACGCAGGGAGAGGCTGTAGCAATGAATTACAAACCAGCCAGCCCGTCCGTGAATGATCAATACCTGCTCATCTATGTGTAATGTCGAAGAAGTCTGTGTGCAGCATCCATTCTCGCAGCGCGGGCAGATTTTAAATCCTCCCCGCATATTCCCAGCCATGGTTTATGTCCCTGACTTGAAGCTCTGATTCATAGTTTGGTGTTTAGTGCCCACAGCTCGCTGGTTTATCCGGGGGTAAATTGCAGCAACTATGGCGCCTCTCTCTATTGTGTTACCACCTTCAAACAGCGTGTGTTATCATCCTGTTTCCTTAAACAGCATAAAGAAACAACATGAAAGTAAACATATTCAATTAATAGTTCTGTGATTCATGCTCATGAATGAAAACGCCCACACACACACACACACACACACACGCACACACAGACACACTTTTTTCCAGCTCCTGTTATCCTTTAACACTCAGATGAAGGCTGTGAACAGAGCACTGCTAACATTGCTTTGCGACAACACACTCTGTGGGAGTATTTAAAACAGCACATAATCTCATTGCAGCATTTCCTTGTCACTCTTTTCTCCTTAGACACTTCCCTGAAGATACAACACACGGGAGTAAGTGGAATGGAGCCCCCCGCCCCCCCAACACAGACATACATACACACACACACACACATATATTATAAAATGGATGCAATTTCTCGTGCAGCTCAGCGCTTGCCTAATCTACTGCCCTGAATTAGGAGGCCAAGAGAGTGCTAGGCTTTTACTTTGACGGCACGCCACTGAGGCATAGTATATGATCCAGCAGGGCTGCGATGCACAGAGACAATGGAAATAAGTGCATTCTTAATGTTGCCCCTGACTGACAAGACACCCGAGATGAGGCTATTTCTGCCCCGCATGATGGGTTTTTTAGTGCTGACTGGGGTTTGGCACCCATGTTTGAAAGCACTGGGCTCCTAGGAGAATAGGCCCATAGATCAAATGACCACTGTGCCATGACCTTGAACGAGTCGCTGTAGTTTCTCGATATTATTGTACATGCTTTGCCAGGGGGTTGTAAAATGACATCAATTTGTTATCATAATAGTAAGTCTGCCTCTTGTGCATGTATTAAATATTGTCCATGCAAATGTTAAAACCGTATAGCACCCTCATTATAAAACAGGAACCCCAGAGAGCAGGGAAATTTAATCCATTTGAAAAGGACATAGATCCTGTTCCTGAATATGATTAGAGTGGATCAATATTACATATTACAGTGAGACACATCAGTGTTTCCTCCTCTGAATACGTGTGTGTGTGTGTGTGTGACTTTGCATGATAATGACTTTGCATGATTTGGGGGCAGCCGTGGCCTACTGGTTAGCGCTTCGAACTTGTAACCGGAGGGTTGCCGGTTTGAACCCTGACCAGTAGGCACGGCTGAAGTGCCCTTGAGCAAGGCACCTAACCCCTCACTGCTCCCCGAGCGCCGCTGTGGATGCAGGCAGCTCACTGCGCCGGGATTAGTGTGTGCTTCAACTCACTGTGTGTTCACTGTGCGCTGAGTGTGTTTCACTAATTCACGGATTGGGATAAATGCAGAGACCAAATTTCCCTCACAGGGATCAAAAGAGTATATATACTTATACTATATAATGTGTATTTATATCTGCTTATATTGGTTCATATCTCTATGATGTTGTGGTTAGTGTGTCTGAGCACATGTGCTCAAGAACATGGCAACACAGGCCCGGGGTGGGTAATCGGGAGAATCGGGAGAATTCCCGGTGGGCCGCTTCACTTTTGGGCCGGTCGAGTAAAAAAAATATTGACATTTGTCACGTTAGTCTATCTTCTCTTAAAGTAGGCTATACACGTTCCGCATTCTGTGCATGACACCGTTGCCTCTGTATGGGTTGTAGCCTACCATGTGAGGGAGTTCTCCCCTCCCAAAAAGAGTTGGTTGGGTCTATATCGCCCGTCTTTTCCTAAAAGTTTTCTCAGATAGCCTATGGATAGCCGGGCCGGCCCTACAGTAGCCTTAAGCGTCAGGAAGGATGGATGTAGAAAGAGGCCAGGAGGGATAAAACGGCCAGGTAGAAACGGCCAGGTACAGTAGAATGCTGCTAAATGTGCCAAGCTTCCAGATTACAGACAAAAGTGGCAACTGGTAAAGAGAGATAGCCTATAGGCAATGATTAGCCTATTGACAATGTAGCCTAATTATTGGGCTAATATTGGACGTTTGTAGCGTTGTCAAGCTATTCGCAAGCAACATATTAAATTACTTTAAAATTAGCCTTTTGTATCCGATTTATAGACTTTGCAGTATGCAAATATTGATAACAAAACTGAAGCATGATCTGTGTAGGCCTATGCAATTAAAATTGTAGCCTCTGAGCAGCAGATCAACCAGTCGACCACTGAAAATGATGAGCCCGAAATTAGTGATGAGGAGGTCATGACTACAGGGACAAGTAGAGAGGATAATTTATAGTTATTTAATGTAAGAAAGAGCAATTATGCTACATGATAAACATATATGCCTTGTTTGCTCAGAAGAGGGTGTAGTAAAGGAGTACCTAGGCTAAATCACCAAACAACATTATAGCCTACTCATGCAAAAACATAGCCTGAACATTAGTTCAATATGCCTCTTTGTGGGAAGCGTGCATTTCAAAGGCTTTCTTTCTTTCTTTCTTTCTTTCTATTTTCTTTCTTTCTGTTTTTGTTAACTTGTGGAATATTTTTTGTTAACTTCTCAGTTGAAGTGAATTATAACCTTTACACATTTGTTGAACCATGGTACTAATAAAAACTACAGGATAAAAGCTGAAATGTTGCTTCATTTATCCAATTTCCACCACTATGGAAAACATGGGCCGGTCTTGGGCCTGAAACTCCCGGGCTGAAAAGTGGCCCCACTCCGGCCCTGTGGCAACAGACAACACAAACATGGGGTACATTTGAGCTAGACTGGGTGTGTGTTAGTATTGTAATTCGAAGTGTGTGGAAGTAACTAAGACAATTTTCTGTGTGTGTGTGTGGTGTGTGTGTTTGGTTTTAAGTGTCAGCATGTTGTCACTGCTGTGTATACATGCATTTGTGTTGATGTGAGTGCATGAGTGTGTGTGTGTGTGTGTGTGTGTGTGTGTGTGTGTGTGTGTGTGTGTGTGTTTGTTGTGGAGGAGGTGGGGTTAAAGACAGGCGCCATCACCTCCGGCGACTCTCAGAAGCATTCATGTTTTAGAGTGATTACATCCCACTCATGTGCCAGTGCTTCACATTCTCTCAAACACACACACACACACACACACACACACACACACACACACACACACCTCCCCCCACTCATCCTCATCCTCGCCTCCTCCTCTTAGGTTTGTTAATGGTCACAGCTGCTTCTCTGAAACCATCAGGAATGGAAGTGGAATGTGTGTATGTGTGTGTGAGTGTGTGTGTGTGTGTGTGTGTGTGTGTGGGTGCGGCATGATGGGAAGTGCTGGAATCCACTGTGGTCACATCATCCATCCAGCACCCCCTCACCGCCCCTCACACACACACTCACACACAAGCTGAAAACCTGTGGTGATGCACCTAATTATTTTCGAGTTTTCAGGATTAATACAGAGTAAGGGAAAACATTGGCGGTCGCCTCGCCTCGCCTCGCCGTGCCGCGCGTATAAGCCTCTTATAGACCTTCTCCCTGAAATTACAGTGGAAATTTATTAAGAGGCTAATTCAGCGGCCGCCTCGCTCTCAGCCTCCGTGCGCTGGGTCTGCCTCTTGAAGCGAGCGCAAGGGCAGGGTCGCCGTAGCACAGGGTGAGTTGCGGTAGTGATGGTGAAATGTTCATGTGCAGTGGAGCATCGCTATCTGCACGGAAGGGTCTTATTGGGCTTACTGCACCCTCACATGTTGTTCTTTTCCCATCCACTCTTATTATGCAAACTGGCTCTGCAAGGCATCAGTCAAAACAGGTTCACGCCTTTTTACAGTACCCACGACAGGATCACCGGGTTTTTTCAAGCTTTTTTTTTTCCAATTTACACCCCCCCTGGAAAATTGTGTGTGTGATGTGTGTGTGTGTGTGTGTGTGTGTGTGGGGGGGGGGGGGGGGTAATGTAATCATTGAATGAAATGACAATGAAAACAATGATTTCTGGCGTATGAGACCCACAAGTGATGAATGTATCATGGTAGAATTACTGTATTATAGGTTTGTGCTCTTTAACATGCTGGTGAAAACTGACCATAAGTGGACCAACAGAAACTGTTCGATCGGCTATCGTTGTTGTGGGTGTCTGTTGGCATGACGGAGACATGTATGACAACCGCTATGGTAGCACGTAGCTGCTTGCGTCAAAAGGACCCCGCACACAAATGTATGCGGTTTCAGATAGGGGGTGAACGATACAAATGCTAAAGCTTAAAATGTGATTGGATCTCGGAGGGCAACAAATGCTACGGGGAAAAAGGGATATAACTTCATCTACCTGTCAGCGGTCCTCGGAGGCAAAATCAATCATAGTGAAATAGATGGTGGTGGTGGTGGCGTTGGAGGGGGCATTGGGATGGTAACGTATTCTGTTTCCCCCCTCTGAAGGACCATCATCTGTCAAGCTCTCCACAAGAGCTCCAGAAATTATTTGCGGCCCGCATTGGGGTGATGAGGACTTTTCAATTCTTCAGAGTGTGTGTGGTAGTTGGTGTGTGTATTTCTGTGTTGCCATCTGTACGTGTGTGTGTGTGTATGTGTGTGTGTGTGTGTGTGTGTGTGTGCGTTCTGGTGAGCGTGTCTGTGTGTGCATGTATATGACTGCCTCACATGAGTGGCTATTTATCACTGGGGAGGACACTTGCTCAGGATCCCACTCACAGCAGCTGGTTATGCAGAGGCAGCACGGAGGCCCTGTGACAAGCATCGCTACCTGGGATGGATTACTGCACGGGCCTACCGGGTCAGGGGGCCCTGAAGCCCAAGCCATTGCATGGAATCATTGCCTCAATATCAACACATCAGGACGTAGGCTATGAATCTAATTGAATTAAAGTATTGGCCATCCCCAAAATGCACCAGAATACAGGAAATCACATCAAACAAATAAAAAACACACATACTGTATGCGACAATTGGGGGGCCCTTAATACATCTGGGCCCAGGGGGCCGAAAGTTCATAATCCATCCATGCCTGTCATGACCAGTATTGGGCAAGTAACTGCAAAATCGTAATGTATTATGTATTAATTATTACTGTCATTTCAAAGTAAATCGTTACATTATAATATTACTGTCTCTGAATTGTAAGGCATTACACTACTATTGCATTACTTTTAAAACACCATGTTACATGTAAGTGTGATACTTTTTGGATTCTCTCAATCTCCACCACGTAGTGCTAGTAGAATGGAATTGGTGGGTCTTCAATAATTCTTTTCCAAAAAGAATTATTGAAGAATTATTGAGAATTAGTTTTCCAAGCATTTACATGAAGCACATGATGTGCCGAGTCGACTGTTCGCATTCCATTCAGATAGCTAGGTGGCTACTAGGCTAATAATTCACTTTTAAATTACTTGTGCTATTTTGCATAGGGAGATCTTTCGGTTTCGCAAACAAAGTGCACTTAACTATTATGTTCTTCATATCCTTGTCTCTGACAAACGGAAAATAATGAGCTTATGTCCATCCCGCAAATAGAGTCCGACTTCAAGTCTGCTGCAGCCACAGTCATCTTCAACCAGGGATATAACGTTCTACTATTTTGCTCAGATTTTTTCTCCTCTGTTGTTCTCGCGGTGGTGTTTGTGAATATGTATCAAAACAAAACACCACTTAAAGGCGCTCTAAGCGATGCTGGGCAACGTCACTTCTGTTGACTTTCAAACAAAACACAGAGCTACTGTAGCTCGCTACTTCATCCCCCTCCCTCCCGTGCTGCTCCCGTGCAATTGAAACTCTCCTAAACGCGCATCTAATCTGTGATTTGCTGGAACAGTTTGTTATGTTTTCATGGGCTAGGTTTGCCCAGGTTTTGTTGCCAATCTTGGAGCCTGGGCTGTCCACAGAGATCGCGTTTTTTTACAGTGTATTCCGGACACACACAGCTAGCGGTTGGTTAGGTGCTGTTTGCTGTAAGTGACATACAATGTTTTAGCCTAAAAAACGCGTGGCATCGCTTAGAGCACCTTTAATTTCGAGTTAAAATGCATTGTAACGCACGTTACTGAAGTTTGTACCGAGTAAAATATTACCCAATTTTTATTTGTAATGCCTTACATTACCACGTTACAGCAAACAGCAATATATTACAGTAATTACATTACTTTTGTAAAGTGTTACTCCCAACACTGGTCATGACCTGCAGCAAGCGCACCTAAATATTTCACGGCCCACATGCTAACAATATTTAAAGCTTTCTGCTGTGTGTGTGCGCCTGCGAGTGCACACATGTTCTTATGTGTGTATATGTGACTATGCGTCTGTGTGCCTTCTGTTCACAGCAAAAGTCTCTTTACTCAAATACAGGCCATGTTGAAACCCCCCCCCCCCCCCCCCCCCACACACAAACACACACACACAAACACACACACACAGCTTGTTTATGTTTGCGAAGAGCTAAACCAAGAAAATGCACATAAGCGGAATTAAGATCACAGGCAAAGCAAAGAATACGCCACCTGGCAAGAACAGGGTGTGAGATAACGACTGGGGCAACACCCTCCCTGTCAAACTCAACAGAATACAAACAAACAAACAAACAAGCCAGGCTTATGGAGACTTTATTCCACTGATTTATGCAAACACACACAGAGAAAGAGAGAGAGAAGGAGAGAGAGAGAGAGGAGAGAGAGAGAGAGAGAGAGAGACGGGGGGGGGGGGATTGTGTTGGGTGCAGGTATTTAGCTAGGCCCATGGGTGTCTCAAGACAAATGAAAAAAGAGCAGCTCCTCTTTAAAGATGCTCTGTACTTCCTGTTAGAAATCCAGCTCATCAGGCACTGTGTGTGCAGACACAACCAACCCCACAGACAGACAAATCAAATATGCACCTTGAAAACCTCCCGGTGTTGTCTGCCATTACTGTAGGCGCTGAGACATTCCTTGTGGTAGAGCTTGTCAGTGGGCAGCGGGGTGTGCAGCTGGCAACGGAAGGACACTATGGCTGAGGCTCCATAGCCACTGATGCCCCAACCCCCCACCTCCTCTCCTCCTCTCTTCTCTCCTTCCGTCTCCACTCCTCTTCTCTTCTCTCCTCTCTCCTCCGCATGCCTTGTCTTCCCTGTGCCCGTCACGCACTGTCACCGTGCCAACGAAGATGAAGTTTGTCAGCGGGGCAGAGGGGTGACTCAACAGTGCATTATTTTATTATTTTATTTTTCCCCCTCTTTCACGACACAGACAGGAGAGAGTGTGTGTGTGTGTGTGTGTGTGTGTGTGTGTGTGTGTGTGTGTGTGTGTGTGTGTGTGTGTACAGTATTTAGGAGGGGATTTCGTTAAGATGACAAAAAGACAAATGATAGCTCTATCAGTGGGGTGTGATGTTTAGTGGTCTGATGTCACCTGTGTTTGGGTTAGGGAGAGAGAGAAGTGGGAAGTGGAAAGGCCGATGCATGGGAAGGTGGAATGGTGGAATATTCTGCTTTATCCCTGGCGTTAGTGTCATGTTGGCGTGTCAGTGGACTGCATCCATAACATCTGCTGCATCCTGGCACTGATGGCCAGCCCTGGGGAGCCAGTGAGGAGCCCGAGTGGTGGACATTACATGTCTCCTATGTGTCCTTCTTCTGCAGGAGAGAGGAGAGCGGGAGGGAGAGGGAGAGAGAGACTGCACACACAGAGGAGAGAGAGAGAGATACAAAGATAAAAGTGTGCACGCACACGCGCACATGCACGCATGCACGCACGCACGCACGCACGCACGCACACACATACACACACACACTACTAAAATAGCCAAAGACCCCCACATTTACATCTGTCAGAAGGTTTTAGATGGCAGTGCCAGGGCATGGAGACGTGCAGGAAAGCAGGGCGACATTTGTTGGAGGCAGAGGCTTTTTTTTGCTCAACATTGGCACTAATTTCCTTCATATTCTGTTGACGCAGTCTGTGCAATGAGCCCTGCAGGCATGCATCTAATGTTTTTCTCTTGACTGATTTCAGAACTTGACAATAAATGATAAGGCCTGATACTAAAATGGGCTGTTTTTCTCTCTCGGCATGTGTGTGTGTGTGTGTGCATGTTTTATGTGTGTGTGTATGTGTGTGTGTGTGTGTGTGTGTGTGTGTGTGAGCATGCACAAAGGAGCGTTAAAAGCATTAGTAATTACTCTTTGATGTCGTCTCCCCCCCCACACACACACACAGACACACACACACACACACATGTTCTGTTTATTTGAAGGCTCTTAAGAGCAGGAGCAGCAGCAGGATGACTGAATACTACAGAGGGCTAAGACTAATCATCAGTGCAGTACAACCTCATTTCACAGTCGCATTGTGAGACTGTGAACTCATTTCTTTTGCTTTGATATGCAGATAGTCGTCTCCTCCCCAACACCCAAGAAAAAATATTGTATTTAAAACTGAGTAATAGATATTGCGTGAGAAAGGACGGCGGCCTGTTCAGTGCAATCGTCAGAGAGACATGATGCAATCTTGCCGTGGACAAGGGGCGTGACACGGGTGGTCTGGAGGTGATGTCACTGCCCACCAAAATGACAGTGGATGTTTGGGTGTTGATGATGGCCTCCATCTTGGTCATTTCCTCCATTTAAAGTGAACGGTCACTCAATTGCTAATGACAAAGAAATGAACGACCCGGTTGGAATGAAGTATAATGTCCTTCACCACTATTTTTTCCACAGTTTAGCCAACTTCATTAGTGACGTGGGAGAAAGGGAGGGGAAAAAACCTATTCCCTTGAAACAAATGAACAGTAGTTTACATCCACACCTCTTTTAAATTAAACCATTTAATTGAACCGAGTGTAATTGAATTGAGTTGAACGTTTACGACCAGCCAGTTTTACACCCAGTCAAGACATCTGCCAAAGTGGATTCTGTGGCGGAAGACAGATTGAAAATCCAGTGGAGTAAGAAATAATAGTTTTGAATGACAAAGAGCCCAAAGCTTTAATGCATATCTGGACAGGGAGTGGACACGCTGTTCTAGGAGATGAACTGTGATTTACAACCTCCTGACACTGCAACTAAATTCTCTACAAAAGACACAACTCCTGCGATTTCCACAGACACTGATTTTCACCCTTGAATAGGAATCATGACTCAATAATATAATCATTTTGACTTCATCGATACTTTCATTGTACTATATTACTCCACTTTTCTTTCAGTAGTTTAAAATGGTCTATTGCACCGAAAACATCTGAGTATTTTAGCACAAATGATTTGAACTGTATGGTAGTCTATCATCATTTCATAGAGCTGAAACACGTTTCTAAGTAACTAGAAGAGCTGCATCACATACAGTAGAGATAGATAGATAGATAGATAGATAGATAGATAGATAGATAGATACTTTATTGATCCCCAAGGGGAAATACCAGTCCTTTCTTCTGATGAGTCACATTCCTCTGTCTCTAACTGATTTGGGATCAGTTCATTTTGGGGCCCTAAACCCATGAAGCATTACTTTAGAGTCAACATCAGGTTCCTGGATAGGGCTTTTTGCTTGACATGCATCACTTAGACATATTCAAAGAAATATCACTGCTGGATAAAGAGAGATACCAGTGGCTGACCCAGATGCATGTGACTCATCACATGGTGACCCATATACATTGGGCATCATCCTGTGCTAGTGGTGACCCAGCGACAGGCCAGCGTTGACTCTTTCTGAGTTGTGCGATGTCTAGCATGAATGCAGTATGAGAGCGCTGAAGCGCTGCTTCATAACGCACATGTGCACATTTCTCCCTATAGTCACCATAGTGGTCGTTTTTACACATATAACCAAATGAAATATATAATTATGACAGTAGCGGTCACATAGGGATTGTCAAAGTTTTCTTTTTCAATCATCAATTCTACCTAGCCCTGTTGAAGTGTTCTTTAGCACAGTGGTTCACAAAGAGGGATGTGTGATCCATAGCCAAGTGGTGTGCATTATAATTATGAAGGTATACACACACAAAGGTTGCAAGAGCAGGGGATGGAGTAGGAGATGGAGACAAATTGCCAAGCGTAATTTATTTTTGCAGAGAGGATCGCAACGCAGCTCATCTGACTGTCCCGCTCAACTGTAATGACAGGCTTGTAAATGACAGCCTTCACAATTTAGTGAATGGCCTTAAGAAGAAAGAAAACACGAGTAATCATGATGTATTGTTCAACATTGCTAGCACAGTGAATTACAACATTTAGAAATGAAGAAAAAAACATGCTGAGAGTAGTTACATAATTGCTGAGTCAGAATTTTTAACGCCAAGCAGAAGAGGAAGGCTGTAATTAAGGCTGTCATCTTTAGTTCAGGTTGTAGCCCATGGCGGCTGAGTCTTTAGACTGATGTGGGTGAGCAAAATCAGGTTGCACATTGGCAAATTGGCAAATTTGTTTTTTTCTGCTGCCATCCTTCCAAATAAGCTTTTTAAAAAGATAAAAAAGGAAGAAAAAAAACGATGGAAGTGAATCTGCTTCTTCCAGAGCATGCAGAGTGCATCCTAGGACACACTGGACCGGGATGTGAGGTTTATTTTCATGATAATAAATACTAATAAAGCAACTCTCCGACTGGAGGGGAAGATTGTCATACATTTTAATCGCCTCCAGACAGATTCAATGGGAAGTGCATTTTCAAAGGTCACTGTTGCTTAGGCATAGGGCTTAACCTTTTCTGACATATTAGTTACCATTGCCGCGACTGGCTGCAAATCTCAAGTTTGATAAAACTCAACCCCCCCCCCCCCCCCCTCAAAATAGAGTATACTAAATAAAACATGGCAAAAAAGACGTTTTGTGGGAAGCTATGCTGTCCTGTCTTTTATTGATGTTACAATATAACTCTCAAGAGCCAGAGAGGGCCACAACATTATTATAATACCTAGCTGCTAAAATGAAAGTGTGCATCTGTGTGTGTATGTGTGTGTATGTGTATGGACCTGTGTTTCTCAGAAAAAATGTTAAAATACCATCCATTAACTCATGCTCTTTCAGTAGGTGGTTATAGCACAAAAATGGTTGTACTTATTTATGGTAGCCTTGGACATGTTCATAGACTCTGTGTTAGAGAATTGCAAATTGCTGGACTTAACAAGACAAAATCTAAGCAAATAGCCAAATACTGCTCTGTGTCAGCCATCATAGGCAGTCTGCATGTATGGAGAAGGCGGTGCCATCTCTACCCCTGATAATATGTATTTATCCACTGATTTAGCTGATCATATGTATTTATACACTGATTTAGCTGATAATGTGTATTTATCCTACTTGCACAGTGTTTGTGTTGCTGTGTGAGACACAAATGGGCTCTTTATTAATATTTGAAATGCTGTGTTGTTGTAATCAGTATTGGTCATCCCAAATAAATGAATTAAATGTGTGCATGCTGCGTATTTGTGTGAAAGTGTGTTTGTGTTCAGAGTGCATCAACACTGATTCAGCATTTGCGTGTTATGTAGAATGCCTCGTCTCCGAAAACAGACATCTTGCATGTGTGTTAGGGTCTCTTTGCTTGCTACTCTGCTCCCTCTGATGGAGAATCCTATTACATTTTTTTTTGTCAACACCAAAACCCCACTCTGTCAAATCACATCACTGTTGATTCCCATTTAGGGGTAAGAAACGTTTCTTTCTCGCAAGCTGTATTGATGCTTAATTTATCCTAATGGCCTGTGCTCACTGCTCCAGTCTCATAAAAAGGTCACATGGCCGCGTTTGGGTGGAGACTCATGAAACGGTAATGATGCAAAACAATAACGGCTTCATTGCCCAAACGGCCCCATGGACACAAACAGTGCAGATTGAAACTGACGGCAATAAGTTGCCTGCTACAAATTTATCTCCTTAATTTCTTAATTGTTATTCCCCCTGCCCCCCCCCCCCCCCCCCCACCACCCCATCCACACACAGACTCTCTTTCTCTCTCTCTCTCTTAGCTCTTCTCTTTTTTTTGGTCTTCTTATAAAAAAGAGACCCAGGAAGCGCCAGTGTAGTAGTCATAGTGTGTGTCATACATTAGATTTGGTGGACTTGCATTATAGATGCCCCTGCAGGCTCTATCTCAGCTTTTGTTTTCTTTTTGTTTCTGAATACTGTATTTTTGGTTTTAATTGCATCAGTGTAGCAATACGTCATGTGCCTTTGTTTTGATGGTCTAATGTGCTTTGTTGTATTTAGCCAAACTTGCCATCACGCCGTTTCATGTGCTCGTGTTCTGTGTTAAACTGTGCTGTAAGTCATCGAGGCCAGCTCTTGCCGTACCGTTTTGTTCAGCATTGTGTTACTAACAAATGGTCAAATGGAACAATATTTTCCATTTTTTGTTTTTCCAAAAAAAAAAAAAAAAGCTCAACGTATTTCTCCCTACACCAAAGATTACCTCTCTTTATCTCATTGGTAGTGTCCATTACTGTATTGGGGAGTCGATGTAGGCCATTTAACTGTGTATCACATGGCAGGTTTGCTTTGTTTCCCAAGAGGCCGAGAGCATTCTCCCAAAGGCTTTCCACTCGCTACCCACTCCATTGCGAGGCTCTAGAGAAGCTGCTATTGAACCAATCAATGCACACACAGTGGGAGAGAGAGAGACAATCAGAGAAATGTTGAAATGAACTGACCAGCAAACAGACAGACAGACAGACAGACAGACAGACGGACGTCAGTTAGTCTGTCATGGTAGTTATCCGAGCAACAAGAGAAAAATCATCAGTGCTTTTGTTCTTACCAGGCTTCCAGCATACGTGCCCAGACTACATATTAAGGCCCTGTGTGTTTCTTGGTTTTCTCACATACTCAATCCTGGGGCCGTGCTGCTGTGGGTCGGGGTGCGGCCAACCCCTGAGCTCCAGGGACCCCCCCCCCCCCCCACACACACACACACACACACACACATATACACACACGCACACACACACACACACACACACACACACACACACACACACACATACACACACACACACACACACACACACACACACATACACCTGCTGGGAGCTTGAGTAGGTAGGCAAGAGTCCCATCACGAGCCGGCCAGCCCAGCCCAGCCATGATGGACAATCACACACTCGCGCTCAAAAAACCCACACAGTGCCCAGGCACAGAGCCAGCAGGCAGGTCGGAGCTGTCAAAGCGACTGAGGCTGACCATAGCAGCAGTATGCCGAGGGAGGGGTGGGGTGGGGAGTTGGGGTGTTCGGCTGGACATGCTGTCCATAAAAAGTTAGATTACTTTGACTCCCCCCCCCCCCATCACTCTTAAACACACACACACACACACACTCCGAGCAGACTCTCGTCTGACGCTGCGAGGCCGTCTCGTGGCAGCAGATACGGGCAGAGGGCTGCCAGCGTTTATGTGGTCGGTGGTTCTTGTTTACTTCTGGGCTGATGAGGTCATAATCTTAAGGGTAAACAGGAAATGGAGTCATGCATTCTGCCTTAGCATAACTGTCTCTGAAGGACGGATGGGGGGGGTGAGTGTGTGTGTGTGTGTGTGTGTGTGTGTGTGTGTGTGTGTGTGTGTGTGTGTGTGTGTGTGTGTGTGTGTGTGTATGTGTGTGTGTGTGTGTGTGTGTGTGTGTGTGTGTGTGTGTGTGTGTGTGTGTGTGTGTGGAGCACACACTCTTGGGGATGAAAAAGATGTGGGTACATTGTGTGCTCTGGCCACTGTGGAGAGCTTTGAGCCGAAGCTGGTGACTGTAATCCTGAGAGACTGGGTCAGTGGCGACAAACTCAGAAAACATTACCGTACGTCCAGACGGCCAGCACCAGCCAACTGCACAGATCACTGTCGGAGGTGAACTAAGAAAAAGCACCTCTCGCATGGTCTTGTGGGTCTGTGTGTGTGGATTTGGGCGTACAGTGTATGAGTGTGTGTGTGTGTGTGTGTGTGTGTGTGTGTGTGTGTGTGTGTTGCTGTATGTTTGTGTTTTAGGGTGGGATGAGTGTCTGTGGAGTGTGTGTGTGTGTGTGTGTGTGTGTGTCTGTAAGTATGTGGAGTGCAAATTGACAGCACTGTTCAGATGGGGGAATGAGTCAGTGTGTTATGAGTTTGCTTACAGTATGTGTTGTGCTTGTGTGTGTTTGTGTGTGTGTGCCATGGGCCATGTGTAAGTCAGGTGTGTCACCTCAGTTGAGTCTAAAATATGTCCATGACTCATGTTTGAATGAGTGCACTGTGCTAAAAAGTGAATATTGCAATTGTCATCTTAGATGCGTGCCTCTGAACATGTGTTGTGTGTTTATGTGCTTATTTGTTCAAATGAAGTTCAACATACTGTATTAGGCCAGTCATGTGTATGTCTGCTCAGTGACCTCTCACCAACTCGCGCGTATATATGATAACGCAACATATGAACTTGTTTAGGAAGTGTGTGTGTGTGTGTGTGTGTGTGTAAATATACAGTGCATTTGGACTGAAGCCATTTTCTTGATTTGGGGAGGAAAAACATTTCCATTCAGAGACCAGCCAGATGTGTTTATTTAATTTTCAATAAACGTTCATACTATAACATGCATATATTCATGTTTCTAACTGATAGAACAGCTAGAGGTTTGACTATGGCATTAGTTGCAATGCCTTTGACACTATGAGGGCTTTTGGAAACTGTTCCCAGCCTCTGCCTAAGCAGCCCTTCAACACTCCTATCACTTACCTATTGGCTACACAACCAGCGGGCCCCAGTAATTACACCACTGAGCACTAGTGGCACAAAGACAGCTTCCAGGAGTGTGGGCTATTAGGAATTTATCTGGACAGGCAAATTTTTAGGACGTCAGTCTGGGTTGCTTTGGTCTTTGTGACTGATGAAACCGTGGTGTGTTTACCAGCTGGAGGGCACTGGTGTCCCTGTGCCAATCGATACACATACATCAAAACACACACACACACACACACACACACATACACTCACATACACACATAAAATGTATGCCTGCACACACACTTCTCACTGTGCACACACATATGTGCTGAAATTTGTTTTGTTCACAAATTCACTCGGTTACAGGCTGAAACTGATATGTATCATTAAATTATGTAACAACTCGCAAGAAACTGATGGACACACACTTACACACACACAAATAGACACACACACACACACACACACACACACATATACTGTATATACTTGTATATCTATTGTATATCTATATATCTATCTATATCTATGTCTGTATATCTATCTATCTATCTATCTATCTATATTATGTAAGGGATAATGTATAGAATGCCGGTCATTATGGGGAAAATAAGTCCCGACAGGGCGAACCGGACCCCGACGCGCCAGCGGAGGGGTCTTGTTTCACCCTGAAGGGACTTATTTTCCCATAATGACCGGTGTTCTATACATTATCCCGCTTATTATACGGCTACTTGCCAAAACGAAAAAATAAACTCCATGATATGTCTCTTTACACTTATTTGTTACCGTTTCGTCGTGGCTTTTGCTGAGAAACAAATAGTTCACAACACACGCTGAACTTGAATCAAACATTCTTTAGAACACAGCTGATCAACCGTCTGCTTTCACTTTTGAATGAAATTCCAAGCGCAAACTCCGTTGCCATTGACAGCGGTCATTCTTGTTTTCAGAGGTCCTTTCCCAAGAAATAATGACCGCTAGAACTTTCGGAAATCCCATTCAAGTCAATGGAGCATTCTACTTGCATTGTGAAGAGCCGTATAATAACTATATATATTCCACTGCTTGGTTGAATTTCCCATTGTCCTACGTAATTTAGAATGACCATTAACATTATGTTATTTTAACACCTATATGAAGTAGATCCATTTTTTTGGCCATATCACATTTTGGCCGTATTGTATATTAATTCGCCAAACTTGTAGTGAAGTTTAAATAAACTGTCACGTTGCATCCTAGCTGTAAAATGCAGACGTTCAGAACATAGCAACATTGTAGCATATGACGGAGGTGGCTTTTAGCTAGATGGATGGGAGCAGGCTAAAAGTAAAGTAAAATAGCTAAAAGTAAAGTAAAATAGCGATGTTTCAAAGCTAAAGTTAATCAGAATCTTGGGATACGCCTGCTTAACAATGGGAGAGATAGAACTAATGACTGGCCTTTGGCCATAGCAACCATCCATTTAGAACTAATAACGGCAGTTTGTCCTGCAAGTTGAGAAAGTAGTTCTACAAAGTTCTACAAAGACAGTTTTAGCGATTAAAACGTTTAAATAGTAACAGGAAATGAACACAACGCAAGTGGCAACAGTGGAATAAGCGGGATAATGGACTCCACGGTGGTCTGTTCACAGAAGTTAATGCACTCATGAGGTAAATCCGCTTCGCGTCCGGGCTGTTTTACAACCTCGACCGTGCATTCATTTCTGTTAACAGACTACCGTGTCGTCCATTATCCCTTACATATATATATATTCATTATTTCCTCCACTGTATATATATATATACAGTGGAGGAAATAATGAATTGATCCCTCACTGATTTGAACGGTCTGTCATTTTACGGAGTAAAACTTTCTTAAAGCAAGAGGACTAATCTGTGGGAGCCTTCTTTATAGTTGGTAGGGGATCAAATACTTATTTCACTCAATGAAATGCAAAATAATGTAAGTCTTTTTTTATGGGATTTTCTGGATTTGTTTTCATATTCTGTCCTTTACTGTTAAAATAAACCTACTATTAAAATTATAGACAGTTAATTTCTTTGTTTCTTTATATATACAACATCTCTCATCTTCTCAAAGGAACTCTAGATCTCAGTCATAGTGACCATTGGGTCCTTGGTTACCTTTCTGACCAAGGCCCTTCATCCCGGATTACTCAGTTAGGCTGAGCGGCCAGATCTAGGAAGACTGTTGGTTATTCCAAACCCATTTGAGAATGATGGAGGCTACTGTGCTCTTGGGCACTTCTAATGCTGCAGAAATTTTCTTGTACCCTTCCCCGATCTGTGTCTACACACAACCCTGTCTCGCAGGTCTACGGACAATTCTCTCCACCGTGTGGCTTGGTTTTCACTCTGACATACACCATCAGCTGTGAAACCTTATATAAAGAGATGTGTGCCTCTCCTAATAATGTCCATTGAATTCATTTAGGCACCCGTGGACTCCAACGAAGTTGTAGAAGCATCTCAAGGACCATTGATAGAAGTATGATGCACCAGAGCTCAGTGTCATAACAAAAGGTGTGAATACTTATGTAAGATGAGTCTAAAACATAACAAAATGTGGAAAAAGTGAAGCGTTGTGAATACTTTCCGTATGCACTTTAGATATATATATATATATATATATAGAGAGAGAGAGAGAGAGAGAGAGAGAGAAAGAGGAGGGGGACATACAGTACATCTGTCTGCAATGCCCCACTCACTGTCAGGCAGTCTGGAATAGACGCCACACAGATGACATATTCTGACTGCGAGAGACTGTTTTTTTTTCAAACATCCACATTCAACAGCTGTTCACTCCGAAGGCAACATTTTAGATGTGTTCATCACAGACTGCTGTCGGAAAACTAGAATTTTCAAGCAACACGGAAAGTGATCGCTCCTTAAACAGATCTATTTCAACTTATGTGGACGGACAGCCTTAAATCATAAAACATCAAATTACTCACAAAAGTAAAAAATTATATAATAAAAGATATTACTGTAAAATAAAATAAGAATGTAATAATATAGTTTCAGACTATATAACTGGGTGGGGCACATACTAATCCTCAGATGTTACAAGTCTAACAGAACAACCTACATAGATAGATACTGTAGATAGATAGATAGATAGATAGATAGATAGATGCAGTGTAAGGTGCTTTATGATGTGTGTGTCATGGTGGTAGTGCAAAAAAGTCCAACAGTGCAGCAGTGCAGGGATTAAGTCTAGTGACCAGCAATAAATATGGACAATATAAAAGACCAACATTAAATATGAACAATGTAAGAGAAAAAAGTAAGTATATTAGTATAAGAATAGTAATTCACGCATAGTAATATAAGCATAGAAAAATGTAAGCAAAGTAATATAACACTATAATAATGATATGGGCAATATACACGAAATTAAACTGTATATAATGTAATATAAACAAATTAAAAATGTAAAGATAGTAATATAAGAATTATAGCAGCAGTGCAAGGATAGGTTTGACGTATTAAGGTTTGATGTAATAGGGTCAATTGGCCCTAATCAGCCATTGGTCAAGTATGAAGTTAGACCACAGTCCGGACTAGGGGATGGAGATAGGTGTTGTGCAAGTGGGCTAATATAGCCAGTAAACAGTGTAGACAGTGTAAGCAGTAACACAGTGGGCCAGTGGACAGCCAGTACAGTCAGAGGTCATGGAAGTGTAGAGGAAGGTGTAGAGGCAGATAGACTATGCAGAGAAGTCTATAACGTATATGTTACATACTCGACGTTCCCGACCTGTAGCACGACAATGTGACATCACGGGAGCGCCGTAACCATTTATACTCGCGCGTGGTGGTCGCGCCATTAGTTGCAATATTCTCCTGAACAGAGATGTCGCTGTTGTGAAAAGGCTATTGCTACCTACTTTACACAGTAGAAGAAGCTGTCAGTAGCATTGGCGTCAATGGCAGTATATTCTCTGGTAAAAGCTATAGAGACAGTAAAAGCAGAGAATGTCTAATAAGGGGAGAACTGCCACTCTCGGAAAACTTCCGGTTTCTGAACTGGTTGCAGTTCCTTCTGTGGTTCCACATGAGGGCGCTCGTCCACGAGTGCAGAATGCATGGAGGTCTATGGAGCTGTACCCCTCAAAATCCACTTTTCTCGGGATATAATTTTTTTTCAAGTAATTTGACTATTGTATTCGAAAGGGCAGGCAAAGAAAATACACTACTCGTACTCGTTCATTTAACTTTTGACCTATAACCCATGTTGAAGTTATACAAACTACAATCAAATCTGAGATTTGTCAACGACAATCAGGTGAAAGAGACAAATTTAGCCGTCTAGCTCCATTGACACCCATTCATTCTGCACTCATGGCGATCGCCCCCAGTGGAACTCTGGTGGAACTGCAACCAAAATTCGGTACAATGGGACTTAATACGGAGTGGCCAGGCTCTCCGTAGACGGGCTCTGGTAAAAGATAAAAGCTCTCGCTTGGACTCGAACTAGTTCATCTTCCGGTTTCCGCTTTGGCGCACTCAGCTGAAAAAAATAGAGTGGTGCGCTACCGGGCCAAAATCCTGGCGCGCCAGAGAGATCTACGTAATTTTGACGTCACATTGTCGCGCTACCGGTCGGGAATGTCGAGTATGTAAGACGCATATCTCTCCTCTTCCCTTAAGTGAAGCATTGAAGAGCTGTATGGCCCTGGGGACAAATGACTTCCTTAGTCTGTCAGTTATGCATGGCAGTGAGCGTAGTCTCCAACTGGTCAAGCTCTTCTGCTTTATAATGGCGCTGTGGAGTAGATGACAGTCATTGTCCAAAATGTTGATCAGTTTGTTCAGGGTTCTTTTGTCTGATATTGAAGTGATCAGCTCCCACAACAGAGCCAGCTTTCCTTATGTAACAGGACAAGGTCCCTGCCCTTTATCTAGCTCTCGTCTGTGAAAGTGGCCTTGAACGCCCTGCGTGTTAAGTGTCAATAGAAGCTGTGGTTGTGAAATGAATGAACGTGTGTTTTTCTTATTGTAAGTTGTCTCCAGAGTGTGAGTGCATATACTATGTATTGTGTGCATTAGAATTAGTGGCTCATTCGTTGATCTCTCCCTCTCTTGCTGGACAGGAGCTGCAGGCCAATTGGGTGGCGGGCTATCTCGGTGGTGGTGTCCCTTCACTTTTCCTGCTGTGGTGAATCTGAGTATTTGGCATTGACATGTTCACGTGTGGTGTGTCTCTAGACACTCCTCTGATATACTCTCCAGCCCTGGGTAAGCTCCAGCCCTGTTCCTGGCTCTTCCTACCCTCCATCAGCTGTTAGTCTACTAGTCTTTTGCAACACAGTCTGGTGTGTGTGTATTTGTGCATGTGTGACTGTGTATACTGTACATGTGTGTCCAGGCCTTGTAGGCCATTTGTGTCAGTGCCTTAGTGGCAGAGGTTCTGATTGTCTGGAGATTAAATACGTACTCCCTGTACGTATTTAATGAATGTAAATAAAGACAGAGTTTATTTTTGGAACCACGCCTCTGGTTTTCTGTGACCACGAACCTGTGTTGCCTGGTTAGGCTTCATGTAACAAGTTATAGTCCAATTGATTGAATATTCTGAGGGGCAGGGCCTCAGATGGCGTAGTCGACATGTCTCAATAGAGAGCTAACCTACCACTTGCCACACTTACCAGCCAGTCTAGTCACCCAGCATCCCTCTTCTTAGTGCTTCCTCCCCAGCATACCACAGCATAGAAGAGAACACTAGCAACAACAGACTGGTAAAACATCCAGAGGAGCTTGCTGCAGATGTTGAAGGACCACAGCCTCCTCAGGAAGTACAGCCTGCTCTGCCCTTTTCTTGTAGAGTGCTTCAGTGTTGACTGACCAGTCCAGTTCATTGTCCAGGTGTATCCCCAGATACTTGTAAGTGTTTACCACCTCCACATCGACCCCCTCAATGGTGACTGGCAGCAGAGCAGGCTTAGACCTCTGGGAATCCATTACCATCTCCTTGGTCTTAGCAGTCTTGAGTTGTAGGTGGTTGAGTTTGCACCATTGTACAAAATCCTCCGCCAGGCTCCTGCATTCTTCCTCCTGTCCATCTCTGATGCAACCCACAATTGCAGTATCGTCCAAAAACTTCGGCATGTGGCATGACTCTGAGTTGTAGCAGAAGTCAGACGTGTACAGGGTGAACAGGACTGGAGAGAGCACTGTTCCCTGTGGAGCTCCAGTGCTGCTGATCACAGTGTCAGAGAGGCGGTTCTTCAGTCTGACGAACTGTGGCCGCTCTGTCAGGTAGTCTGCAATCCAGGATACTAGGTGAGAGTCCACACCCATCTGCAGGAGCTTGTCACCCAGTCTGAGGGTTTGGATGATGTTAAAAGCACTGTAGAAGTCAAAGAACATGATTCTCACAGTACTTTTACCCTTGTCCATGTGGGAATGCGTCCTATGTAGGAGATAAGTGATGGCATCGTCCACGCCCACTTTCTCCCGGTATGCAAACTGTAGCGGGTCTAGTGCATGGCGTACCTGGGGTCCGAGTATCTCCAAAACCAGTCGCTCCATGGTCTTCATCACGTTGGGTCCTACCACTGTGAACAGAGGACCCAAATGGCAGAATACATGATCTTGAGACATCTTACCCTAACAAACAAGGTTGTCTCACATTAAGTCACATAGAAATTCCACCACAGCTATTTAGTATACCTATCCTGATTTATTTAAAGGGACACCAGGCAACGTTTTCGTGTTAATTAATCATCTTCGTAAGTTGGTATATGGTTAAATGACTCATTACAGGGCGAATGAAGACTCTCTCGCCCGCCCCTACTGCCTGTAAGAAGAATATCCCACTTGCAAGTTCAGTGTATCCTACCCGCTGACCGAAGCAGGATCAGTTTACATCCTGCATACAGCACAGAGGCAGGCTAACGAAACTCTAGCGATTGTTGCAAACGTGTGTATAATGGCAGAGCCAGTGAAGAAGCAGCGAAAACCCTTGACGGAAGATGCAAAGAAAAGGAAAAAAGCTTCAGACCGAGCGAGGGGGAGTTTCGTAGAGAAAAAGCATCAGGCTTGCCTGGTGTCCCTTTAACATAAGCAACATGCACCTTTGCTAATAACCTAGTTGTCTAGGGAGCATTGCCAAATTCTCCAAACTGCATTTGGAACATCCCTTAAAATATCATACTTCTTTTACATCCAGTCCATATATCAGCCAGAACACTGCCAACACTCCAACTCGTAGTCCAAGCCCTCTTTGCACTATGTGAGCAAAAAGATGGCTACAACAGATAAATAGATGCTTCTTAAGCTTCACTATCTGTGCATTTAACAAGCTCTCCTATCTGTGCATTAGTGGGTAATAGCTTCGCTTTAATCAGGAAAGATGAGAGGCGAAGATGAAGGCTTGCTGTCACATCTCCTCTTACCCCTTCTCAAGGAGTCCTTTAGAGCAGCCTGTCTCCACAGAGGGAAACAGATGGAAGCATCTTATGGAAAATGCCGCATCAAATCCAGGCTAAAATATTTATCAGTTCGTATACACATCAAAGCCTCAGAGGCCAAGAGAGGGGAAAATAGGCTGAAAATCATATTTCTTTTTTTTGTCTGATATCACTTTTGCTCTCTCTCTCTCTCTCTCTCTCCCTATCTGTTATTTTTCAGAAGAGTGTTGAGGGACTATTGCTTCTCATTTTTCAAGAAGAACCATGGAGCAGTGTGTCTCAAAGGAACTTTGACCTTGGGATGACTCTGTAAAGAAATAAAAATCAAATGGAGTGTTATGGTGTGTGGTTCATTCTTCCATCTCTCCTACCTGACACGTTTTATCACTTCAAAGGGAAGACAACAGAAGATGTGTCATATATTTCACCATGCTGTGAGCTGTGAAGCACTTACGGTGTTGAATAGCCTACACAAGCTCACTTCTTATATTTACTTTGTGTGTTCTTACAGTTTTTAATAATGCAGTTCAGGCATTTACACATGCTCGTGAATATTAACACACGCTTAAACCTGAACCGATACAGAAAAAAGCTTTGTCATCGAGACGCTCATAAATATCCATGAACACTCTTGTAACTTCTGTGGTACACAGGAGACGTTGCCAACGTTACCAACTTAAAGAGTTTATCAGCTGCAGTGGCGGTTCTAGACTCAATTACTCCCCGGGCGAGATCCCCCCGAGCGCCCACCCACCCCCCCCCCCCAACAACAAAAAAATATTTTTTTTCAAACAGTCATTTTTTTATTGAGACATTTTAAATGTCATTTTTAAAGCAACAACAGGCAATTCTGCACAAACAAGTAGATGGCAAACAATGAGATGGCAAAATACTGCTTACAGCATTGCCAAATGACAATGAGGCAATTCTGCACAAAACTGTATTAGAACTTAAATAAATACACAATAGGCCTATATACATAAAAGTGGCAAATATAACTTACAATCAAATATAAAAGTAGAACAGCAATAATATTAATAAATATTAAATAAAATCACACAAATTTGAAAATATTCACTATAGACATAAAGTGTCAAATATATAGGCTTATTCACTATAGACATAAAGTGTCAAATATATAGGCTCACAATAACATTGCAAAAGATTGCTTACAGCACTGTCAGCTGACAATGAGACAATTATGCACAAACAGTATTAGAACTTACATAAATATACTGTACAATAGGCAAATATAACTTGCAATCAAATATAAATAAAATAAAACAAGAGTATAACAACAATAATATAAAATCTTGAATAAAATCACTTCACACATTAACACACACACATTAAGAACAGAAAACAAAAACTAAAAGCTGACCTTTCTGGCCTTCCTTGATGCAAAGTCATCAACAATTTAGCTCTTATACAAAACAAAACATCCATTGATAGCAAATTTCATAAACATGCCCTTAGGCCTACATGCTAAATGCCTGCTGTCATATTAAATTAGGGAGGAACAATTAGTTCTTTGGTTACTGCCTCGAATAGGCTACTATGCTTTGCACTCTTTTAGTTATGACTGAATGATTGTTGTGATTAAACTGCTGTCACGGATTTGTTGCAAATGCCAAGTGTTCGTCTTTGAAACTAGCCTACCTACCTTGTTACATGAAAATTGCGTTGTCTAAACAGCAAAGTTAACCCAAATGATGGAAATAAATAATCAGAACTTTTGAGGTTTTGACCGTTTTGTTGCAAAGCATAATCCATCTCATGGTGAAATTAGTTGTTGTCTTTGTTAAAACCGAATTATTATTTTATAGGCTAAGCATACTGTAGGTATCATTGCAAGATGGCTAACAAACGTAAAAGTTATACTAGGCTAGGCCCTATCAATTAACATTGACGTTAGCCCTTCACTCATGACATGATACTGTTATTATTAGGACATTACATGCCTTTATCCTTTGCTCGTTTCTCCTCTTCTACTTTTCTTTTTCTTCGGAACTGGGCACATGATGGCTTTGACCGCTTTCTGTCCATCGTGTTTGGCACTCGACAGTCGACAACAATCCACAAATTCCCATGATCCACTCGCGACCACAGTCAAGACCAAACCAATTCACCTGGGAGACCTCTTAATCGTTTTGTCACCTATTTTTATTAGCCATTTCACACAGTTAATTAAATGTGCAGGAATCATAGGTCTGCATTCATAACATTATGAGATGTGCGTTGTTTGGAAGAAAGTCAAGGTGTGACTGATTTTAGCCCACTAATAGACTGTTGTAGGCTACTATACAGTGGATCCCCATTCATCCCCCCTTTCCCGTTTCATTAAGGAGACCCAGAGGTGAACTGTCCCCCGCAAACCCCTCCCTTCGCCCCTTCCTCTGCACAGTGCAGTGCAGTAGGCCTACCTTCTGAGCAACAGGGGCGCCAATTCCCTAATTCCTCACACAAGTGATGGATAATAGAAAATCGTTTTGCGACGTTTATTCTTCTTCTTCTTTTTTTTTTTTTTTTTTTAAGCGCTCGTGCCGCCCCCTACAAGATGCCGCCCCGGGCGACCGCCCGGTTCACCTGTACCTAAAACCGCCACTGATCAGCTGTCTCAGTTGATCTTTGATTTGTTATATTCTCACCACGTTCGTGCGGCTCACGTGCCAGAGCTGAATGGGGACCAGAAATCTCACACAGAAAGCATGGACACATCCCTTCCTGTCACTGTTCAGCACACCATATGCTGATTCCCGGGCCCGGGGCAGCCACTTGGGCCACACTTGTGCTCTGATGCGTTTTGCATGAGAGGGCAGTGCATTAGCCAACAGTGTGGGGGCATAGGGGTGGGGGTGGGGGGGGTGGATGGAGTGCTTGGCGAATCTCAGGTGGACGCTTCTTCATGTGTGTAATTTGGGACCTTGATATGGTATTGATGGGCCAGTGAGGTGGAGGGAAAATGAGGGTGAGAGGTTAAGGCAGCAGAGATTTGGAGCTGAAAACATTCCCCCTGATTTGAGCGAGAGGGAAAAAAGGATTCATATTTCTGGGGCTGCTTGCTTCACTGTCTGATGCACCTGTATTACTCAGAGAGAGGTTTTCCTCCTTTTCTCCTTGAAGGAGCAGCTGAAATAACTCTTTAATGAAGGAGAAATAAGCAAATTAAGAAAAGATACACATAGATTCTTATACCTGTAGATACATAAACATATACATATTCTTGGTGGAGCACCTTGAAATAATATATATGTAATATAGTGTATGGAAGTAGGCAGCCATCTAAAATTAAATAAAGACAAATATTAAAATACTTTACCGTGCAAATAGCAGTTTAAATATAATAAGTTGTGTGTTCAGATAGTGCATTTTATTCAGTGAAGGAGAAGAAACTGCTATATGCACAGATAAGCAATTTACCTCTGCTCAGACAGCATATGGGTGGGGGGTAGGGCCGAAGTAGGACTCGCATCAAGTTCAGACGTGCTCAGGAACACACTCAGGAACACACGGCTCCAAGTGCTGAAACCCAACACCTGCTCTCTACAGGATTCATTCTACCGTTCCACCACGATTGTAGGTCCAATATCCTTCTCTCTCATTTTTTCTTCAACACACACACACACACACACACACACACACACACACACACACACACACACACAAACAGACACACACAAATCAAAAACACACACACACAATTTATAGTGCATAGACATATTTGTCTTTCTCTTTTGTATTTTATTCTTTGTGTCAAACACAGTCACACACACACACACACACACACACACACACACACACACACACACACACACACACACACACACACACGTGAACACTGAACCAAGCCAGAGCAAAACAAACAAAAAACTTCTCAGCACTTCATACTGTAGCAGCTCAACTTAGAAAAGGTCTAGAAAAATACAAGGGGGGATGATTACCACCATTTAAAGGCATGGCAACAGACAGGTCTGGTACTTACATAATAGCACCAATACAGCCTTCTCTCTCCCCTCACAGTTCAGTGTATAGCTTGTGCTTAATTGCAGTAATAATTTACACCATAGACTGTTCTATATATACAGTCTATGATTTACACCATTCCTGCATTCTAATTTTGTGGCTCTTTGAAGAATGTAAATATGCCCCCTTCTCTCTCTCTCTCTCTCTCTCTCTCTCTCTCTCTCTCTCTCTCACACACACACACACACACGCACACACACACACACACACACACACACACACACACACACACACACAAACACACACACACACACAAACACACAAAGCAGGAGTGCAGAATTAACAGTGCAAGCAGACTCCAAGTGGGCGTTGATTGTTTGTTGCTTACTCCCCTAAAACATGGTGCAAAAAGCATTCTCCATGCGGGGTACTCGGGGGGGCCTCCGGTGGTGCGCTCTAGCATGGCTGGCTTTCATATACATACAGTTACATATGTGCAAGAGAGGCAACCATGGGAAATGTACAATAGACAGAGCTTCAGAACAGGGTCTGGCTAACTTACTTCCACGTGGCTGCATTGTATATACCATATGGGGATATGTGTGTGGCAAATGCACGGTTCATAAATGAGTCTCTCCCCGGTCTGTGGAAACTGTGGCTGTGGCTATTTTGCGAGGGAAACCATTTATAGTAGTACCAACAGCGAGGAAGCCGACTGAAGTGCAGCATGTACTCCACGTTAGCAATAACCAAATCAAGCATGTCTGTTTCTTTCGCCTGCTGGGGAAGATGTGTACATGCGTGGCTAAAAGTGGAGGCATAAAAGCTTCCAGAACGTGTTGCGGTGCTTGTGATGTGTAACAAGGCGAGCCGAGGGACACCGAGGCACAGTGGTAGACGAGGGGGAGCCTCCATCTCTCTCTCTCTCTCTCTCCTTGTTACTGAGGAGGGTTAGGGTCACTGCTGAAAAGGGCAGCAGCATATGCCGTGCAGGGGGAGTAATTAAAGGTGGCGTCCGCTGGGGGACTGTACCGTAGTAGTGGCTGTCATCACCACCCTCTCTCACGCACACACACACACACACACACACACACACACACACACACACACACACATACACACACACACACTCATATACACACACATGAGTGTGGAACACAAACCCGTGCACACACACACACAAATACACACACACACACACATACTCATGCACACACACACACACACACATACTCATGCACACACACACACACACACACACACACCTACACACATACACACACACACACACACACACAATCCTGTCCTTCAGGCTTTTGGACAGGACCCATAATGGGCCTTCCGAGGAGGCGACGACAAGATGGAACACGGTACTGTCATTATGAAAGTCAACCATATCGCTGCTCCAGCTGTGCCACAAGGGAGACACAAGTGTGTGTGTGTGTGTGTGTGTGTGTGTGTGCATGAGTATGTGTGTGTGTGTGTGTGTGTGTGAGTGTGTGTGTAGGACAGAAAATGAGCAAAGTGAGTCAAGGAGAGGACAAGGTGTTGAAAAAAGTGTTGGGATTTTTGCACATAGCTGAAATTCCTGGTATGCTTACAGATTATTGAAAGTGCTTTATTTCTTCCTTAAAAGTGATTCAATTCTAAACAAATTCTCACATATAGCTACATGCCTTTCAGGCTTGTGCACAATTCAGAATTGAATTGAGAATGACTCCTAAATTCCAATTCAATTCTTGAATTTGAATTGAATTTGAATTAAGGTCAAAAACAGGATGTAGAATTACAATTCGAATTTGAATTAAAGGAAGTAGAATTGAAATTCAATGAAATTCGAAGAAATTCATATACATAATTTAAGGGTAGTGTTAAACAATGAAGCCTCACAGTATATGCCAGATATGATAGCATTAAGCACACAATTTGTAACTTAAAACAGTAACAAATTATATTTCCACACTGTAAAACATAATAGTTTTACTTAAAATGTTCTAGTAAGTAGAATTCAGGTTTTGTCTTTTGTTGAGATTACTTGCGTAAAATGAGTGTTACTTCATTTTGAGGTAGAAAAGTGAACAATCAAGTAAACTATACTTGAATTCCTGAAGTTTGTACTACACTGTAAAATTTGTCTGTAATGTCAAGTTGTGCAAACAAATGCTCACTTAGTGTAGTGCACTTACAGTACACATAATTGCTATTTCAACTAACTTGGTCATTATAATTACAAGTAAAGTATACTCTATGTTTATTAAAAACAACAGGTGTATTGAATTTGTGCTAACTAATGTCACAGTTCAGCTAACTGATATGGCAAAAATGCATTTCCAGAATACCACAGACCCGGCCTACATAAACAATATGTAGGCCGGGTCTGTGGTATTCTGGAAATGCGTTTTTGTTAAAGGGATCACATTAATCTTTACTGAAATTCAATCTTAAGTTACAATAACAAAGTGACAGCGACACTAAAGGCCATATATAGTGTTGTTGTGTAATTGATATGTGATTTATATTGATACATCACCCCATCAATGACTATCCAAAACAGACCAAACCTGTGATTAGAACTAGTTATAGACAGACACAGATCTGTATCTGGAAACCATACAAACAGGTACCCTGTCTCTGCTAAGTTACTGAAGCTATCTCTGCTAAGTTACTAAGGCTAAATGAGCTTGACTAGGATTTTTATGGGTGCTCTCCTTGCAACTTATGTTGCTACTAGAAGGGTGTTAGTGGCTGTCCATAAAATGGCACTCTCCTCTCTGGTCAGGATATTAATATCAACCCCAATGCCTTCACAATATCATGGATACACTGAAATGCAGAAATCAGGCCAAGTCCTGACTCACTGTGGACATCAAAGATTGAGGTTTCCCTGACCCGCTGGACAAACCCAGGTGTTTGCCACATATTAGTGGTACATAAGTGAGGTCTCAACTTCATTGTGCAGTACTTTCAGAGGGTAGTACCCAAAATACAAATGTAACATGTTGCTGATGTTCTGCATTAGAGTGATTTGGATAGTCATCTACTTGATGGTGCGATGCGTCCACATAAATTACACACCAACAGTATATATAACCGTTAGTGTCACTGTCACTTTATTGTAATTTAAGATTGAATTTCAGTAAGGATTAATATGTGATATCTTTACAAATATGTGGGCCAGGGAGGTGGCATTCTGGAAATGCACTGTGGGAAATGTAACATCAAATGTCAAATGTAACAAATCAAATGTAACATTCATAGCACACCTTGTTTAATACACAATATACTTTACTTGTGATGACCAAGTAAGGTTAAATAGGAATTCTCCTTAGTGTAAGTGTACTACACAAAGTAAGCATTTGTTAGCACAACTTGGAATTCCAATTCCAGATTAGTCTGTAATTTCAAGGCAATTGGTTTTTAAACTAAGGTTAACTAACAGGTTAAGTGAGGTTAACTAACTAACTAACTTCACAGTGTAGCAAAACTTAAGCAATTCAAGTATAGTTTACTTGATTTAAATGATCATGTTCACTTTTCCACCTTAACATTAAATTACTCCTTTTAGCCAAGTAATCTCCAAAATCAACATAACCAACAAAAGACAAAAACTGTGTTATACTAACTAAACATTTTAACTAAGAATACAGTGTGTTATATTATTTCGGAACTGTAGCTATTCAATTTTATTGTGCAAAGTAACTTTCCCAAAACTGAATGCATGTGAGATTCAACACATACTGCTGTGTGACTGTGGAGTTGCTTTGAATTGCCATGAATTTAATTCCACTTCCTGTCATTCCAATTCCAATTCCAATTCAACTTCCTGTGGGGCGGAGGCAATTCAATTCAAATTCCAATTTGTGAATTGAATGGAGATCTGTCACAGCCAGGCCAGGTTCCCAAACGAGCAATCAGTCCAACTTAACCACACCTGCCCGTTCACTCTCCCCTGCTTATTAGTTACTCACCCCAACCAATCAGTCTCCACTGCTCATTCTCTTCCCTCCTGATTGGTGATCACTTTCACCTGCACTTCATTGAACCACAGACTACTTAATCTCCATTCACCCAGCACTCTGTCTCTGGCCTCATCATCGGATGCTACAGAGCTCCAGGTCACGCTGTTCCTTGAAATCTGTTCTGAACTGCTATTGAAGCTGAATCTCTTAAGTTTGCCTTTTGGATCTCCTGTGTTCTCAGAGTGTGGTATGACACTTCTGAACTTTTGCCATGGCCATGTTTTCGTGAAAACCCTGGATTTTGCCTGTGATGTTCTGATGCCTATGGTGCCTGTAAATAAATCTCACTCTGCTTGACTTCTTGTCTTGTCTGTCTCTGTGGGTCCTGACAAGATCCATTCTAAAATTCGGAATTTTGCACAAGCCTGGTGTACTAGAGGAAAACAAAGGAAGTTTTAAAAGAGATAAGTTTAGTTTATTTTACGTAGATAATCTACAATAGCCTGGACATATTTTTGGTACCCCTAAAAAATCAACATGCTTGAATGATATGTTTAAAACTGTTTAAAATTAACTTTTATTCCTTAATTAATATTAGATGTGTTTGATACTGTGTTCAATCATTATGTGCAAAGTCTAACTAAAGCTAATAAAAAAAAAAGTCAAAATGATTTACTAATTTAATACCATTCGTAACCCTTTCTCACTCTCTCTCTCTCTCTTTCTTTCTCTCTCTTTGTGAGAAGCATTGTCTTAGCTGCCATATAGTCTCTGGCTTCCGGTAACCCTGCTATGTATCTCCTCAGTCACTCTTCTCTCCTAGACCATAAAGGCATAACTCAACTGAGAGCTGAATTGTATTTGTCAAATGAGAAATGATCATCTATTCATGTTTTGTATCATGTCAATGGTCTCAGTGCGAGAAGTAAGGGTCTCAGTTGTAGAACAGTAGAGTAAATGTACATATGATTTTTCTGTAGCCTGTGAGAAATGGTTCTCACTCTGCAGGAACACTACCATGACTACAAAGGCTTTTGCCAATATAAGAATCTTCACACTGCTTTAAGTATCAAAGTTCAGCCTTACAGACATTGATGAGTCAGCGCAATACTCCCATATGCTACTGTACACCATAGCATAGTTCATGCATGAACTTTGCTTCTTGACTTTGCATATTGCCTGCCATTTAAATTAGGGACAAGAGAGTGAAAGAAAACTTAAGGTGAACTCCAAGGTCAAGGTCCATCAGTCACTTTTGGACAACAGTAGGTTACTTGGAAGTCTCCACTGTTAAAATAAAAAAAATAAAAAGCCAGACTGGAATTGGCTAAAATGCACATTGTCAAGCCACAGTCCTAGCAAAAATGTCCTTCAGAAGTCAGCAAATCAGAAGTGTGTGCAAATTTGCAAACAGCCTATGTATGAACGTTTGTGAATGTTTGCAAACAGTTTTAGGACGTAGTTCTCGTCGAACATACAGTAGAGTGAAGCTGAAGGGTAACCGTTAAAATGGAGTGTATACACACACACACACACACACACACACACACACACACACACACACACACACAAACACATCTGGGGGAAGATCTCAATGCCTTATACTAAAGTGCTGCACATTTTAATTAAAAATTAAGCAAATTAAGATACCAAGGGCACTATACCCTCAAAGCTTAAATACTGTCATTATATTACTACTGAAATGTAACAGGTCTGAATGCCTGGCAATTAGAGCAATTATGAGATGAATGTTATCGCCCATTTTTTAGTTCATTGCTTGGTTTTTATGTGACAGCTGCAACTGTTTCTTTGAATAACCTTTTTATGTCATCATTAACTGGGCGTCGGAAATTATTTCATTATCCGTTGGAGTGTTGATATCGAGTCAAATTGATGACTTCTTTCTGCACGTGACACGCTGGTCGGGAGGTTGAGGTTTGTGCAGCTGCCAAGTGCATTGTATCGTTCCACTGAGTGTCATTAATTAGCTTCTCTGACCCCAGGTGGAGGGTTCCATAAACCGTGGCACCCCCTTCCTCCACCTCCTACCGCAGTCAAAATGACTAATTGCCTGGATATGCATACAGCAGGTGGGTTTGCATACTTTAAGGAACCTCCATCAATTTATAATGCAGGGCACCAAATTGAAAGAGGCTCTCAGGTTACCGAAAGAGAGAGGGAGAGAGAGAGAAAGAAAAAAATAGAAGGCACGGACAAGTTTGGCCGGGGCGGGTGCTTGATCCTCTGACGCACATAGTCGATTAAAGGCTGCAGACAGAGGCGGTGAACACCCACTAACCCCGGAGATCTGGGCCGTCTCGCTCCCTGACGAGCCACTGCCACCGATCCACCTCGGCCGCATTTATCTCCACCGCCTGAGAGTTATGGAGAGGCCGCCGTCGTGCCGTGCCGCCTGGAGGAGTTTTAGGGTGACCGCCCCCCTACCCACCGCCTAACCCCTAGCAGCTGGCCACACCACGGAGTTCCAGCGGATAAATGTGCCTCTGTCCGTCCTCTCTCCCTCCGCTCTACCTCGTTATGCACCGCGGGCAGCCAAAGCCAAGACGAGGGGTGTGGAGGGGGAGGGGGGGGGGTTGGGGGGGTTAATATTACCAGGCACTTGGCCAGCCATCCCCAGATAGCCGGCGCCGCCTCTCCATCGACTGCGCGGCCCCGGGGCTACAAATCTCAGACGCAGCCTCTAAACACTAAACACCGAGCCACTTTTGATGGTCAGGTAATTTAATAGATTGCAAAGCCTCACAGTGGATTTTTTATGGCTTCGTAAATCTCCCTTTCCAGGGATCAACATGGCAAAGCCAGGCAGATTGCCCACCTATATTTTAAGGTCCGGGATGAATAGTAGCAATCCACTCCCTTTAGTGAACTCTAAATCCTTCTCCTTCAGTGCGGACCCTACGCCACTCAACGCTATTTTCTACCTTTTTTTCAGTTTCAGTTCTGGTCATGTTTCTTCCCGTTCATTTCACATGCATAACAAGACTCACAGGGTGCGGAGCTGAAGTGTACACAGAGGCGGAGAGACTTGAAATAGACCTTGAGCGTTAATAATGTTTTTCACCTTCAGCCTCACCCAACCCAAGCTGATGGTGTGATTCAGATGCTCACTCCAACACACTCTGCAACCTCCTCTGAGTGACTGAGCAGGAGTCCTTCAACAGAGAACACAGGAGCAGAGAACACTGCTAACAAGCCCTCGGTGGGGTGGAGAGTGTGTGTGTGTGTGTGTGTGTGTGTGTGTGTGTGTGTGTGTGTGTGTGTGTGTGTATGTGTGTGTGTGTGTTGGGGGTAGGATGAGACTTGATTAAGTGAACACTGCCGCTGCTCCAGGTCATTATATTGTGTTCAATAAAATAGGAATTGGGCAGCTAGGGGCCTGTCCGGTCTCCTCCTCTGGCCACTGCTGAGGCAGCAGACTGACCAGTCAGTCACCAGTGCAACTGTGATCGTCTCTGATCGTCTCTGGCAGTGTGACACTTCAACTCTATGTAAGTCAACACACAAGGCCATTAAAGGGCAGCCTGAACAGTCACCTTTACATAATCCCTCTATGTCTTGCTTTGTGTCTGCAGTATGGATGCTTTGGGTAGCATGGCTTAGCTGAAGGGGTATGGTGGTGGTGGTGGAAGGGGGGAGTGTGTACATTGCAATCACTACTGGTTTCACAATTTTGGTGTCAGTCTAGATCAGCAGCATGTCAAATGAATGTATTTAAAACCTTGCTGTGGCTATATTACATTACATTAAGCAGACACTTCTTGACCAAAGTGACTTACATATGTCAGCTACTGTACTGTATATTACAAGGGATCACATTGTCCCTGGAGAAACTTGGGGTAAAGTGCCTTGCTCAAGGGCACAACGGTGGAAGCCAGGAATTGAACCGACAACTTTCAGGCTACTGCACTCTAGCCCGAAAGTTTACACTTCGGGTGTCCCGCAGGAGGGACAATTGCAGTGCCCCCACCTCCCCCCAACATTCTAATTGTATGCACCATATTGCTATGTAGCATAATATTATACACCATTTAAAAGCTTGAATTCTTGGGAATCCATATATGACAACATTTTTGATGTACAATCAAAAGATTAATCTTTCTATGTCTCAATTAAATTTGATCAAAAATGCCCCCCCCCCCCCCCCCCCCCCCCGCCTTTTGTGCCTCCCTACTTTCTAGCTGCAGTGTATATCCCTTAGCAATAAGTAGATACAGCATATTGGGTATTGAAATATACACAGGAATCCCTAGAAATTGAACATTCATGTTGTTTTGTCCAATATTAGTTGTGCAGATGTATATGTGTATCTTATGTATATATGTATATCTTATAATGTATATGTGTATCTTATACACACCCATTGAACCAACAAAGAAAATGCAAAAATAAAGACATTTGTGTAATCATTCCATATTTTGTGTAGTCATTCTATATCAGAACACCTGACATACAATCCAAATAGTCTACAAGAAACCTCAAATTATTACCCTTCATTTGAGACCAGGATTATGCTTCTACACCAAGAGGTTGCTACACAGTAAGCATTTTATTGTCAGTATGCATTTTGGGTAGCCAAAAGTCCTATGGGGAGTTTCCATAGGGCATTTTACAAAACGCATGAGCATATCTTGGCAAATAAGGGTCTAAAGTACTCATATTTCAGCCTATATTGATCTACTTTGAGATACAGACTCACAAGACCTGGTAGTGGGCCTCAGTTGTGTTTCCAAGACAAAATAAATGACCCAGAAGGGCAGAATGTGGTCATTTCCAGAGATGTACAAAACCGCCTAAAAAGAAACTATCATTCTACCGTTTGCCACTCTCTGAAAATTCATCACACAGTCAATCTATTGATACCAAAATAATCTACTAGGCCTCTGCTTTCAAAAGAGGTCAAGCACTTGAATTTAAGTCAAAGTATGTGGAAACAGGGCTATTGTTAGTAGGCGGTGTGAAGAAGAAAAAAATCTCTATGGGAAAATGAATGTTTTTTGTTTTTTGCAAATTCAACAAAAGTAAGGTGTGAGCATTCAGTATGGTGAGTTAAAATGTATTTATCGATTGGCCTTTAGTCACAAACTCTCGTAAAAATAAAGATGTTGCCACCAAAACATACAGCATGTCGCTTGAGCTAAATTACTTGTGTGGGTTTTTTAAAACATTATTTATCCCTTTATTTACGCAATGGTGTACACATGCAATACTGGGTGCCTAGAAAGCAAACAGTGGTGGTCATCAGGATTCACCTGCAAGTCCAGAAGGGTGTCAGCAGGGGGGTGTGGTGGGGCAGGTGAGCAGCGTGCTCCAGATCAATGGAGGCGCCCAGGGTGGCGGCCTGGTGGGGAGCTAGAGGGACCGACGCCCGCCAGCAGTCATTACCATGATGAGCTAGAACCCCGCAAGTCTCATCTGACAAGGCCCACTAATGAAGCGTGAACAAAATGCAAGTCGGCTGACAAGACCCAGGGCCCTTGCTACACACACTTTTGACCAGAGGCGTCGCCAGGCCTAAAACTCTATTGGGGCACAGCCAACCCCCACCCATCCCCTGAGATCACACTTCTTTGGTTTTGACTGCCTTCTGGATGCATGGAATGTGCTTGGCTTTATAATGTGCTATATGAACTGCTGCTGAAACTGTTACAACTACTGCTAAAGGTATATTATTCTGTATAACAATATTTATTCAAAGCAGGAAATCAGTAGGAAATATGTGCTTGCTTTTATTGAAAGGCTGTTTAGATCCTCAGCACGGATCCTATCCTTATCTCATAATTACGAGATAAATAATTATCTTGTAATTATGAGATAGTTATCTCGTAATTACGAGATAATTATCTCGAAATTATGAGATAATCTGATTTTGTTTGTGATGTGAATGCAATGCGCCACCGTACTGGGCTACAGTTCAACACCTTAGAAACACGACATAAACAGTGAAAAAAAGTCAAATGTTTGTAAAATTGTTATATTGTGGTAATATTTTACAGATATTATATTTGGTTATAGACAGTCATTACATAAATAGTCAGGCAAAACTGGGATGTTCAGGCACAAAGCCTTAGATCAACTAAGGAAGAATGACCCAGCAGAGAATTAACATTATCTGATGCAGTGTCAGCGATCGGTGCCCACCAGTGGCGCTTCATTGGCCTGCAAACAAGACCCCCGCCCATATTTACAGCTGAAAGGAAATGCACGAAGATACCATAGAAGTGCCCTCTCAGCAACACACACACGCCCACGACCCCCAAAAGACAGATCCACAAGCGCAGCAAGAACAAAGCGCCTCAAGAACAATGAAGCAGTTGCCTTGTGTGATCTCTCACTAGTCTAGACGACTCTGCCCCCGCCACCCCCTAGTATCAACCAACATTAAGCTTGTCTCACCTTGCCACATCCTTCCCTAGACATATCTCAAGCCCACGACAGAAAGAGCGCTGATGGATGTAATAATGCATGTACTGTATCCATTGCAGATTTAGTGATTATGATATAATGTAGTAAGATGGAGCTCGGAAAGCACAAGGCCTTTGCAACAGCCACAGCCAAAGGTAATTCATGCAAAATCAGATTGCATGTCTATTTGCGACTCAGGCACCCAAATTACTCATGAATAGGCTATCTTGAGAGAGCAAATGTCTTAGGCTGACAGCCTCATGAATAAGCCAAATGAAAATGACAATTTGTGACCTTTTGCAATCCCGGAAAAACAACGGGATTCTTTCAAGTTAGCCACATGCTGTCCTCAGCATCCCATGTAAATTGTATTTTGGAGATTAAAAATAAATGGTGAGCCCTGTGGGCAGGTAGACGAGAAGCGACAGAGTTGCACTGCTGTTTGCTTTTCTTTCTTCTCTGTTGGCTTTGTGTGTGTGTGTGTGTGTGTGTGTGTGTGTGTGTGTGTGTGTGTGTGTGTGTGTGTGTGTGTGTGTGTGCGTGTGCATGCATTATCGATATAAATGGGTTAGCTGCATGCATATATTGTCCAGGTAAGCAAAACACACTGCAACCCCCTGCAACTTGATCCACACCCTAACCATGCATATTTATTTTCTTCCTAACTAAAATAACAAAAGCCATTGAATGTCTTGTCTTATGATGACAAGAGCTGATGTATCTGGTGTGTCACACATTATTATGGAGTCGTGTTAGATGTTTGCACATCCCCAAGGCTAGTTGGGGATGTGCAAAAAGAGCGTTAACTGTAGCCTAGCCTGTGATTGAACTGACAACACCTAGGCCTAGTATAGATCTGGACAGGTTCTTGATAATATACTGTAGACATATCGGAACTTCACATATGTCCAACCTCGTACGTGTACTGTATGTGTCACTTAATATTAATTTCTATACAAACCAAGACGGCGGATTCCTAAAGAAACGCAAGCACCCACACCATAAGTTTATCTAAATTAGCTATGTACCAAAAAATACATTTTACCGTAACTCGAAGAGCTGTAAACAGTGTTGTAAGGCTGCGTGTACAAATCCGCTTGGAGCTCCAGTGGAATTTTGAATTGCGACGACGAGAATTCTCGGGCTAAACGTTGATATGCCGTGAGAAAGGTTGGGAATAAGTTCCCACCAGCCCAGCACTAAACTCCGAGCGTGGTAAACAAAATCGGATATTTCAGGCAGTAAAAGCCCCGCTAAGAACCAAACTAGATTTTGTTCGAATCTACACACCTATGGCTACTGAAAAATGTAAGGTTCTTTTCAGCAAATGTTATTTTGAAGTATTAAAAACATTGTTGTTTTAGAATTTTCGAACAAAATGGTTGGTAATTAGCACGTTTACGATAGGAAGATTGATTTTATGCATTGAAGGCCATGTCAGCCATCATTTAAAGCAACCTGCCTGAATTGCAATGAGTAGAGGCTAACAAGGGGTACTTGATCAATTTTGGTTAGTCTTCTGTACAGTCTAATTGTTAGGCAGGCCGTGCGTTGAAAGAATTTAGTTAATGTAGTGTGTATGTTGCATGCAAATGTTAGATTATTTGGATGGATCATTGCTAGTCCACCATCAACCCCTGCCACAGGGATGGTGTTTCACCAAGTGAGTGACATAAATGCATTCCCTCTAATAAGGTTGCCATGGACACCTGAATAAAAGTATCAAATTATTGTCTCATTCCCAGATCAGACCCAAGCAGACTCTTAATCGCTGTGTGGCCCTGACAGGTTTTTCTCTCCAGGGCACAGAGTACAGCTCAGTCACTTGCTTCAGGGTAGCGATAAATAAAGCCCAGTAGGCCCACAATCATTACGAAAATAACAAAGGTGCAAATGAGCCAAACTAAGGATCAGATCAATTCATTCAATGCAGCAATCGTCTATCTGGCCCTTAAAACCGAGCAATCCTGTGTGTCGCATAGTGGAGTAGCGTTAATACAACAAAACGCCTGCTGTTTGGGGAGAGCATGGAGAGTCCACGGGGCAGCTGTGACTGCATACTGTAATTGCAGTTTGAGCTGTGCGCCAAGAAAGATTATCTGCCTAATACCTGGATGAACCCAACCACCACATAATGAACAGAATCTTTTTTATTCTTCTTTTGCCGTTGAGCTTATACTTAATCTGTGGGAGAATGTCACCATGTTCAAAACGAATGTGGTGGGATGTTAAATGCCAAAACGACTAGATGTTTCCAGATAATGACACAGTTGTCACTGACAGATTTGCTGGATAATTGTTAACAACTAATTTAAGATTGTCAAACGACATTACTGTAAACTCTGTTTAAGCATCAATAACTGCATGGCTGCATGCAATGGTTGACATTTGGGACTGTTGCTTGCCTTAGAGCATTTTTTCCCCACACAGCAGTACCACTTCAGTCTCCTTTGTGAAGGAATTATGCCGTTTAAAGGGTATGTGTCTCTTTAGTGGTAACCATCCACCATCCACTTCTCTGAGGCTGAGGAGGACCAAATGAGGGTCTTGGGGGATGAAAGGCAAGAGGGGGGCCAAGAGGGGGCCAAGAGCTCTTGGCGGCGACAGCACACCTGCTCCAGCCAAGTGGCCACCGACTGACGTGGCCTCCACCACCTGCACACCATCACCACTGCCATGAGGAGAGATGGGCGCGTCTGACATCTGATTCATCATCATAAGGAGGTATAAGAAGCCGCTACTCACTGCTGAGCCTGGCAGAAAATCAAAAGCACTTGTAGGGATCTCCCCAAGGGACCAGACCGCAACAGGACATGGCTGAAGCAGATGTAAGAGAGAGAGAGAGAGAGAGAGAGAGATAGATAGAGAGAGAGAGAACTGAAGGGAGAGGAGGAGAGAGAGAAGAGAGAGGGAGAGAGAACTGAAGGGAGAGGAGGAGAGAGAGAAGAGGGAGGGAGAGAGAGGGAGAGAGAGGGAGAGAGAACTAAAGAGAGAGGAGGAGAGAGAGAGAAGAGAGAGGGAGAGAGAACTAAAGAGAGAGGAGTAGAGAGAGAAGAGGGAGGGAGAGAGAACTGAAGGGAGAGGAGGAGAGAGAGAGAAGAGGGAGGGAGAGGAGGTGGACAGATAAAGATAGAGGGAGAAAGATGGAGGATGAGTTAGAGACACGGCTTTGTGTTTGACAGGTGCAGCATGGGAACTCCATTGCTCTTTAGGCAGCACAGGTCAATAATCATGACCAGTGCTTCAGGGACAGTAGGACAGGAGGAAAGCAACCATGACAAGCAACCAACACAAACCTGTGTGTGTGTGTGTGTGTGGCAACTGTGTGCGCTGACTTTAAAGCAGGCCAGTGTTCTGTGTCCTGTCGTTGCAATCTCCGTGTCCAGACCCCAGGGGGGACAGAGGTTTCAGCTGCTGCTGCATCCAAAGGACATGGTGCATTTCAGAGGGGGGGGAAGAGACATGAAGGAGGACAGCTCTAAATTTCCTAGGACAAAAAAAAAGAAACATAATGTCCCTGTCACATCATGAGATCATGCTTCTTGGCTCTGCATGTGTGGTGAAAAAATAAAAAGAGCCCCTCTCTGTGGCCCTTACTGCTCCTCCAAGAAAAAAAAGAGGAAGCCGTCTGCCATTTTCCCCCTCACAGAATTTCATTTTTCTAATTAATTCAACTAATTCATCAGCAAAGACGAAGATGAGAGAGACGGAGAGAAAGAGAATGAGAGACGGACAGAGAGAGAGAGAGAGAAAAAAGAGATGGAGAGAGAGTGAGAGAGGGAAAAACACACCATCTGCAGTAACCCCACAGGCAGGACATGATGCCGTCTTTAAAAAAAAAGTAAATTAAACATCGGTTAGAAGAAGAAGCAAAAAAAAAAAAGGAAAATGAAATGAAGTCTCATCCGCGAGGAGCCTGACAGGCAGCCTCTCCCCCTTCAGTGCACTCAGCCAGCCGCCGTGTCTGTGCTGTTTTATTTTAGGATTCCTCTGCAGCCGCCGCGAGAGCATCTCTTCTCCTCTGTCCCCCCTCGACATGGGGACTGAGGAGCATTAAAAATGAACTCTCTCTATTTGCAAAACTACAAACCATGGATGTGGAGAGAGAGGAAAGAGAGAATGTGAGAGACAGACAGTGGGACAAACAGACAGAAAGTCAGGCTTCCAGGCTGTCTTTGGCTCCTGTCTATATGAGAGCTAGGGGACATTCACAGGGGTGTTGAAACCTTGAACTTTAGTTTGTGGACTGTGAAACCTAAACTTTATTTTGTGGTCTGTGAATGTCAATTCAGAGAAGTTGATGAGTTGAACTGCATTTTGCCCTGGAAATGGACACACACAAACACACACACACATACAAGCATACACACGCACGCGCGCGCGCACACACACACACATGCTTGCGCGCGCACACACACACACATACACACACACACTGGACATATTTCTTTCTTCCCTGGGTGATTTTTTTTTATCTTCTCTGATTTTATTGAACTCCATATGCTTTCACACTGCCCACACTTTAAGGCAGCAGTCTGCATGGGCTTGAGCGAGAGAGAGAGAGAGAGAGAGAGAGAGACAGAGACACAGTTTTTATTTAATTCCTAAACATTCCCCACACAGCCTCAGAACTTCACTCTTGAAAAAAACCCTCCTGACGTAACAATACACACACACACACACACACACACACACACACACACACAGAGAAAAAGAGAGAAAGAGAGAGGGAGAGAGATCCATTCTGCACTTATGGGACTCCCTTGTTAGTCTGTGTGATTTTTATTCTGTGTAATACTGTGTTGACTTCCTGATTGGTTAATTAGCACACAAGTGATTTGATGACAGGCAATACAAGCCTGTTGCTGTAACAGCTCAGCTCCTCAGGAAGCTTTATGAGCCTGAAATGAGCCTTAGGGAGGTGATGAGATTATCAACATGCACCATACTAATGCTTGACAATAAAAAACTAAATTGAATAATCAGAAAGAACAAAAGAGGCCACAATGTAATACGAGTACACAAGAAGATAGGCAGCGCGGCATGTGCAACAGAGACCTTGCCAAAGCGTGTGTGAAATCAAAATCTCTCACAGATCAGAGATATGGGGGGCAAATAGCCCACACGGACATCAACAAGGCACAGTGCTAATTATGGACAGAAAGACCATTGAAGGCCATCTGTCACGGTATAGGCCCAACCAGGGGGAGTTTCAGGACCAGGTGTGGTAAATATACAGTACTGTAGGTAACAACCCCCTATTCATCCCAAACCATCATCATGTGGCCTCTACCAGAAAGGCCCTACCAAACACACGGTAATTATTACACCACTCTTACCACACACATCAAACAAGACAGCCCTTTATACGGACACGCTTGCATGCATTCCTCTGGTGAGGACTGAGAGGGAAAATTGAATGATTGACAAGTGCTGAAGTCAAAGTCAAAGTCTGCTTTATTGTCAATTTCTTCACATATGCACACATACACACATGTGCCCAGACATTCAAAGAGATCGAAATTACGTTTCTTACTATCCCACGGTGAAGACAAGACATATTTTACCAATTAAGTCCACAGACAAACATAACATTCAAGTAAACAATAAAATAGTAAATAAGAAGGCACATACAATGAAGAAATAAGAGCAGCAAAATTGGGTTGAAATTGTGAATAGACAGTCAATATAATAGTGCAAAGTCAGGCCAATAAATGGCTGAGGTAGTTCTGTTTGACCTAAGTAAGCAAGTGGCATAGTGGTGCAAGTTATGTAAGAGCAGCAGAAGTGTTGTGTTTTCAGGACAACAGGACAACAACAACAAGTTGCAAAGTGTGCAAGAGTACAAGTGGAGTAGTGCAAGTGGAGTAGTGCAAGGCAGCCATTGTGGGTCCAAAGTCCAGGATGTTATGTAGCTGAGATTGGAGGGGGGAGAGGCGGGAGAGAGTTCAGCATCCTAACAGCCTGGAATATGAAGCTGTTGGTGAGTCTGGTGGTGCGGGAGCGCAGGCTTCTGTACCTCTTCCCAGAGGGCAGTAGATCAAACAAATTGTGAGCGGGGTGACTTGCATCACTCACAATTGTAGTCGCATTGCGGGTGGGGTGGGTGGTGTAAATGCCCTTCAGGGAGGGGAATGGAGCACCAATAATCCTTCCAGCTGTGTTCACTATGCACTGCAGGGCTTTCCTGTTGTATTCAGTGCAGCTTCCGCCCCACACAGCGATACAGCTGGAGAGGATGCTCTTAATGGTGCCTCGGTAGAATGTGGTCATGATGGCTGGTGGAGCACTTGCTCGCCTGAGTTTCCGCAGGAAGTAGAGGCGGCGCTGAGCTTTCTTCGCCAGTGATGCAGTGCTGGTGGTCCAGGAGAGGTCTTCACTGATGTGCACCCCTAGGAATTTGGTGCTGCTCACTCTCTCCACCACAGCACCGTCGATGGTCAGTGGCAGGTGTTGGGTGTGACCTCTCCGGAAGTCAACAACAATCTCCTTGGTCTTGCTGACGTTCAGCAGGAGGTTGTTGTCTCTGCACCACGTTGTCAGAAGGTCGACCTCCAACCTGTATTGAGTCTCGTCGCCCTTGGTGATGAGACCCACCAGAGTTGTGTCGTCAGCAAATTTCACTATGTGATTGTTGCTGTAGGTTGCAGTGCAGTCATGCGTCAGCAGGGTGAAGAGCAGCAGACTGAGCACGCAGCCTTGGGGGGCCCCCGTGCTCAGTGTGATACTGCTTGAGATATTGTTGCCAATACGTACTACTTGAGGCCTCTGACAGAGGAAGTCCAGAAGCCAGTTGCAGAGGTAGGTACTGAGTCCTAGTTTGTCAAGTTTGCAGATGAGTTGTTGTGGTATTATGGTGTTGAATGCAGAACTGAAGTCTATAAACAGCAATCTCACATATGAGTCTCTTTTTTCCAGGCGGATGAGGGCTGAAAGTGAAAGTGTTCTTTTTACACCTGGTTCACACGGAGGCCTGCGGTCTGTAACAAGGCTCGATTAATGTGCAAATAGATCCGTGGGGAAAGAAAGTGGACTGAAGCGGTCCCTGTGTGCACTAGTATCAAACGATAAATGATCTGCCATGTCTATAAAAGTATATGTAACATGTTACGACCACACTGCAGGGGCATTATTTCCTCTTAGCTACCACACAAGCACACAGTCATCACTGTTCTCTACCTCTTCAAAAGGTCAGTTCATAGGATAAAATCTTTACAGGTTTTTTTTACTCTATAGTGATTATTATTCATCTAGATTTTACGCATCAAATGTTTCTTATGTTGTCTTCCCAGCTGTCTTTTTTATTCGAGATCTCAGCACTCCTTTAGTAATTGAAGGGGGGGGGGTTCTATTACAAAAAACACCCCTCCAGACACAATGGTACATTTTCTCAAGGAATAAAATGCTGTCTTGACAATGATCCATCGATATTTGTATACTTATCATGAATGACTCAACAACCCGTGTGCTGTTAAATGAACCTGTCGGTGTATGCCATAGGGTGCTATTGTGTACTCATTTTGGTGCTTGTGCTGTATTTTGAGTCGCCTGAGAGCGCAAGATTGGAGAGGGGACATGAATTATTCAGGGCGAGATACATAAACATGGATTCTGCAGTCTTCCACTGAAGGCTTCCTTGAGTCCCCACAGTATTTTTGATATTTATAACATGGGACATTAGACATTCACCATATTCTACTGTAGTAACATCAAATGGTGTTCTCCAATTGGAGCGATGGGCAGCTTATAGCACGCCACACTGGTGCTGCGTCGACTTGGCTGATGTACATACCAACCAACATGTCGCATTTTGCCCTGGAAATGGACACACACGCACACACACACACACACACACACACACACACACATTTACTGGAACGCACACAGACATACAAGCATACACGCGCACGTGCATGCGCACACACACACGCACACGCACACACACACACACACACACACATTTACTGGAACGCACACAGACATACAAGCATACACGCGCACGTGCATGCGCACACACACACACGCACACACACGCATACACACGCACACACACACACACACACACACACACACACACACACACACTGGACATATTTCTTTCTTCCCTGGGTGATTTTTTTTTATCTTCTCTGATTTATTGAACTCCATATGAGGGCTTTAAGGCAGGGGTCTGCATGGGCTTGAGAGAGAGAGAGAGAGAAAGGGGGAGAGAGAGAGACAGAGACAGTGTTTCATGTGGATTTTGTTTTTGCAGTCTGCCACGGGCGGCTGCTTCTGTGCCCCCTCTCTCCCCCCCCCCCCTCTCTTTCTCTCTCTCTTTCTCGCTCTCTCTCTCTCTCTCTCTCTCTCTCTCTCCTTCGCCACTCGTGGTGGTAAACTGAGATATTCTGAGAGACATGTCCAGTCTGCACTTGGCACAACACGTGACCCTGTCTCCCCTGTGAGAAGCCGGCCAGACTTTTTACCTCAACCCTGCTGAGAGAGGAAGGGACGCAAAGAGAGGAAGAGAACGTGCTTTTGACCTCAACCATGTACAGTGTGTGAGAGTGGGCATGACAGAGAAGAAAGAAAGAAAGAGCGATACCGATTCTTTAAGTACTCAGCAACACCTTAAACATTTTCCTCTCTCACTTGTAGCAGACATGAGAAACTTGCCAGACGCA
>NC_055959.1:7745855-7755855 GCF_018492685.1 Alosa sapidissima | reverse complement strand
ATGGGGGGGGGGGGGGTAAAAAGGGCAGTAGAAGAGGGGTTTAGTAGATTAAGTGGCAAGGGCTGTATAAAAAAGGTGGGGGAGGATTGGGATTGGGTGGGGGGCACCAACAAGGAGCACCCAAGAGCAACAGGGGCAAGGAAAAACTCCCTTACCAAGGAAGAAACCTTGGGCAGATCCACGGCTCAAGGGGCTAACCCAACTGCCAGGGGTCTTGGTGTGTGTGTTGGGGGGATGACAGGGGAGATGGGATAGTGTGCTGTGTATGTGGGGAGAGGGCAGTGTGCAATATGTGTGTTGGAGAAGCTTCCTCATGAGACAATGTGCTGTGTATTGGGGGGGGGGGGTGGGCAGTGTGCTCTAAGTATGTTGGGGATGTGTGTTGGAGAAGCTTCCTGATGAAATAATGTGCTGTGTATGTGGGGGGGGGGGGGGCCTTACTATTGCAAGCAGAGTACTGTATGTAATGTATGTGAGTGATGACAGTGATGATGTAAGTGTGTGTGTTGGGGGGGGGGGGGGGGGGTCAGGGACTTACTATTGCAAGCAGAGTACTGTATGTAATGTATGTGAGTGATGACAGTGAAGATGTGTGTGGGCGGGAGGGGAGTGGAGCAGTGACTGTGTGTGTGTGTGTGTAGTGTGTGTGTGTGGGTAGGTGGGGGCAGTGTGCTGTAAGTATGTAGAGGATGTGTGTTGGAGAAGATCCTGAAGACAATGTGCTGTGTATGTGGGGGGGGGGGGGGGGGCAGTGTGCAGCAAGTATGTAGAGGAGGCTTACTGTAGCAAGCAGTGTGCTGTATGTATGTGAAGTGATGACAGTGATGATGTAAGTGTGTGTGTTGGGGATGGGGGTGGGGTGGGGGGGGCAGAAAGGCTAGGCAATCAAGGACATGGGTAGATGGAGGAGAAATCAAAAATAATAAATAAAAAGATGGCAAAGACATCAGAATTGCTATTTAGAGCACCAGTTTTGCGTCTTGTACTATATCAAAAGCAACCTTTCGTTGGCCTTTCGAATGTCTTACTTTCACTTTCACGTCATCCACTTAAACTTTCCTACTTGATAGATTTGACCAATCTTCCATAGCCTACGTGCACAAGTAGTTTAAGTAGAACTACTGATCTTCATTATCTCCCTACTTGCTTGTTGACATCTTATCATATATTGGGTTATTTCATGATCGCTAAACATTTGATTCTTTTTAATGTTGTCATCAGTTAACTTCATTCAAATGCACTTGTATGTAGGCTACACCGTTCAGTTGTGGATGTTCGTAAATTGCGTTAGGGGGTGGAGAAAGGCGTAGATTACCCGATGAAGTGAAAGTTTGATAAATACCACGTATCACAGCGTTCGCTATCTGCGGTTTGTCCATGGCGCTGATAACGCTACGTTTACAAATCCTGATAACGCTACGTTTACAAATCCAGCAATCCTGTTTCCCATAGTCTGATAGTTCTTTACATGCCTTTTTTTGTAAACTCCAGGGCATACCTGTGTCTTTCAATGAGGCAGGCATGGCTTCAGACTAACCACTCTGCTACAAAGCCCAGATCGATGGAGTGCTGCAGGGGTGTTAGTCCTTCAGGAAGTTTCTCTCATCATCACAGTGGATTTCTGGATCTCAACCAGAGTGACCATCAGGTTCTTGGTCACCTCTCTAACCGAGGCCCCTTTTTCCCAGTTGCTTGGTTTGGGCAAGTGGCTAACTCTGGAAAGAGTCCTAGTTGTTCCAAACTTCATCAATTTCAGAAGTAAGGGCCACGAAGGCCAAACTGAAGTCCATGGTGCTCTAAGAAACCTTTAACAGAAGATTTATATTGGAGCCTCGTCTAGATCTGAGCCTCCAAACAATAAGCCTATTTCACAGTGTCCAGGTGTCCGGCCTCATTGATGTTAATGATGCCTTAATTGGCAGGGTAAAACATCTTCCTGCTTTTGTCTTTACTGTGGACTTTTCTTTTGCTGTCTATGGGACAGTGCTGTTCCACAGGAAGTTGATTTACACAGCGGCCCCATCTTGTGAAATGGGCTAATCATGTCTTTGAGCTATGAAAGCAGTTTCAAGGCTTGCTTTTTGCAATACTATGCACTTTCAGCTGTGAGAACTTATATAGACAGGTGTGTTTGCCTCTCCAAATCATGTCCCAGTCAACTGAATTCACCACAGGTGGGCTCTGGTCAATAAGAACATCTTAAAAGATGATAAAGAGAAATGGGAGACACCTGAACAAGATATGAATACATTCTAAATGCACAAATCCATACATGCATACCTATTTAGATACATATAGGTGTGGGCGTGTGTATCCACGAGCCATATAATATGTACATGTATGCGTGGGTGATTTGCAGACAAATGAATAACGAATAATGAGAACATGAGTGATTTTCTTTTTTTTCCCCCGCCTGTGACTTTCGCTCCTTGGTGGCTGTTTCTAAAATAGACGCAAATCTGCAAAAAGAAGCCTTGGTCATTGGCTTTCTCTTTTTCCATGCGGCCCTTGTGTTAAAGTTGAAGGATAGAGGATGACTGCTGGACTAGAATAGTACAGTGCTGCGTTTAGAGCTCCTGCACCCTTGTTTTAGAGTGATTACTCAAAGCCCAGACTTTGACACAATGAGACCATCTCCACAGCCGAGAAGGAATACATTAAACATTCTAGGCCAGGAGCTCAGGGAAAAAACACCACATCACAGGGGCTGCGTTATTGTGGGAGAGGATTGGTGCCTCTCTTGGAAATCCCCCCCCCCTCTCTCTCCATAGCCCTTTCTCTCCCTCCATCTTTTCCCCTCTTCTTCTCTCCCCCTCTCTACTTTCTCTCTTACCGTCTCTCCTGTCAATTTCATTATCTCTCTTTCTTCACTCTCTCCCTCTCCTCTCTGTCTGTTACTCTTTCTCTCTCTCTCCCTTCTTCTCTCTCATGACTTTGCTCCTTGATGTTCAGGGGAGGTCAAAGTGTGTGACGCCATTGCGCTGGCGAATAGGGGGGGAGAACGCTGTAGATGATCACTGCTCCCTGAAGACTGCCCCTGAGTTGGGGCTGTATGCAGACACACACCAGCAGTTCTATCTACAGGTAGGGCCCTCATAGGCCTGGAGGAAAGGGAGGCTGTGGAAGGGGGGAAGGGAGCTTTCCAGATTGAGACCTGACAGTGACTGAAATAAGGAATGAGATAAGAGATTATTTTGACTCGGCATAGAAGCTGAATGGAGCTGAATATACGGCCCTTTTTTTTCAAACTGAGAATTCAGCTTCTCTTCTGTCTTTTCGCCAGAGCTAGAATATCCAGCAGATCCTTTATTTGCTCACTGGGCTATCATGACTGTCAATCTCACTCTCGAATAGTCTAGTATCAGAGACTACTGTAAAAAGATGACATGTTGACAAGAGCAACTGATTTCCATTCACTGCACACTTGTGTTTTGTAAGCAAATGCTGCACCACACATGAGCAGTATGTCATCAAAAGAGCCACATACAGTATAATTTGTAAATGGGAGGATTGATGGAGGCAGTCGATTTCCTAATCCCTAAGTGACAGCTTGCTAGCTCGAGGGGGCATTGTATGTTGTGCTCTGATTATGATAGCGACACTGGGTTGTGATTGAAGACTGTGATTTTTCTCTTTCTCTCTCTCGCGCTCTCTCTCTCTCTCTCCCTTAATGCAAGGCCAACACACAACAGAGAAGCAAAACAAATACCATCCCCAAGACTGCCAGCAATGAAGCCTGATACGCTTTCCTGGTTTATTTTTGTGCGAATTTGAGTCATGTTGCTTTTATCAGAAATGATGAGGTGCTTGATAGCAATTTTATGCCAAAAGGGGCAATTCAATCCTGATTAGCAGTGATGAGCACAGTGCCAAGCATTAAGCAAAGCATTTGCTCAGCAGATCACTCGAATTTCCCATCGTCTTCTTTCCCGTTATTCAGAAGCCAAGGCATCCCATGCCAGGAGACACACAACACAAAGCCAACCAGCTTAAGAGCAGCACATGTTACTGTCGAACACCCCACCTGCCAATAAGTCAAAACCTAGCACACTGCACTCAGTCTTACAGTATCTCAATATGCCGAGAGTCTTTGCCATAAATAGTGCATTTGAAGATCTATGACCTCATTTTATACAGTAGGTACTAGGTAGGAGCAATCCATTGAGTAATATATATATATATATATTTATATAATACTTCTCTTATCACAATGCGAAGGGTCCATAGCCCGAGGACATGTAATAAGTCATCGTAATGGGATGTAACTTGAACAGAGGGAAATGAAATATACAACGCAGTGTCTGGCATGGGTGACCGTTAATAACATATTAACTTGTGGTCGTTCGGTCGTTCGCCATTAGATGTATGCCACCTTCTGCTCTCCTCTGCTCTGTCAGGGGCAGGAGCGGAGCAGGGATGAGGGCTGGACATGGTGTTACTGCCTCAGTGAGTAAGTAGGACACTTGGAGCAACTCCTTGGCCATCTATCTCACACATCAGGGGCAGTGAGAGAGAGAAGGAGGGAGAGAGAGTAAGAGAGAGGGAGAGAGAGAGAGGGCCTGGATTTATGTGAGCAGGAATCAGGCAAGGAGCTCTATTTTAAGGGCCACGCAGGCGTCCTCTGGAGTGGCTTTTAAAAAAAGACTTGGGGACGTGGCAGCTCATGGCCAAGCGAGCCTGATGGGGTCACTGGCCACTCCGCGTGACACACACACACACACACACACACACACACACACACACACACACACACACACATACACACACATACACATACACACACACACACGCTCACATACACATGCACACACCTATATACACACACACACACGCAGTTATTTCTAGTTATTACAGAAAACCACAAAGAGCAGAGCAGAGCAATTGCTATCTACTCTCTCGGCTCCCAATGTATTCATTTTTTTTTCTTGCTTTTCTGCGCTTGTGGTTGCAAGTCAAAGAGCTGTGCCTTGAACTCCGAGGAGAAAGAAAAAAGCTGTTGGGGAAGAAACAGGATAAAAAAAACAACCTGGGTAGAAAACTAGTGCAGAACAGAGAAATGGAGAATGGTGGGTCGTGGGATGGCAGACGAGGCTGGGAGATGGGATGGAGGGAGAGAGAGATGGGGGAGAGAGAGAGGGAGGGGGGGGGTTGTGAGGGGGAAGAGAGAGTGAGTGCACACGAATGTAAAACGTGTGCATCTTACATGAGCTCAGCAAGCTCATGGGTGGCGTGGCATGTACACAGCGAGGCACACGAGTGCTCAGGGTCACTGAGGCGAGGACGGAGTGTCTGGCCTCCGACGCATTCACTGTTGCTCTCACACACAGTATGCCACCCTTCCCACACCCACACTAATGAGAGTTGGGATGGGGGTGGGGGAGGGGAGTGGACAGCGAAAAAGATTCACGGGACAAAACAGCACACTGGATGTAATCCACTGTGCTAAAGCCTCCCTCTAATTCCCCTTCTCAGCTCTAATCAAAGTTACACTCACACTGTGCTTGATCACAGAGCCAAGATCGCAGGGGTGATCGAAAGGCAGAAGGAGCGCTAGAGAAAGAGCTGCGGAGTTCTCTAGAGGTGTGGGCCAGACACGGCCCAAACACGGCCCTCTTTTGTGTTTGAGAGGTCAACCTGTGGGACCTCTGCTGTGGCAAGCAGGGTATAGCCTACTCCTCATCATCTTTTCACCCCCCAACACACACACACACACACACACTCCCCATGACAACCCTACGTACCGCAGCAGAGCCCAGTGTGTCGCAGCTTAAGGCTTGAACTGGGAGGCCAAGCGTAAGTAGCCGGAGCTCACCGATGTGAGTGACAGCTCACTCTCCGTGTGCTTGGCTATCCCCACAGGAGCCGGAGCAGAGCCATGGCAAACTCTTCTGTGCGTCGTCACCATCTCCAAAGCCAGGACGCAGAGTGTCCGCCAATTAATTGGTTTGTTTACAAGTCGCCCTCAGAGGCAGTGCAGATTGCTGCCATTGTGTGTGTGTGTGTGTGTGTGTGTGTGTGTGTGTGTGTGTGTGTGTGTGTGTGTGTGTGTGTGTGTGTGTGTGTGTGTGTGTGTGTGTGTTGGGGGGGATGCGGAGGATGGTTGGTGAGGAGCCAGATGCTGAGTAATGACTTGGCTGGTAGAGGCATTGATTAATGTGGTGGCAGGAGTGGTGGAGTGAGAGGAGAGGGGGAGGAGGATTGTGTGTGTGTCTGTGTGTTGGGGAGGAAGGTTGCAGGTGAGGGTATGTGTATGTGTATGTGTGTGTGTGTGTGTGTGTGTTGGGAGGGGGGCAAGATGAGGTGGGTTTGTGTGTGTGTATTGGGAGGGAGCAGGTGAGGGTGTGTATGTGTATGTTGGGGGTGCAGGATGAGGTGGGGTTGTGTGTGTGTGTTGGGGGTGACAGGGTGGGGTAGTGGAGTTGGGTGGTTGTGTGGGGGGCGAAGGAGTCCACTAACAGGTCGGGTGATGATGAAGAGTACACGCTGCTTGCCGATGATCATATTCATCATCTTCGTGGCTGTGAAGCCATTAGGAACCCTCCCGGTAGCGCATCGCGCTGGGTCGGTCAAGTCCACCCAGTGAGGAGAATGCAGAAGAGAAAGTGCAGAGTGCCCAGTGTGAAAAAACCCTCCCCGCTTTGATGAAAGTCCCATCGCCCATTAACTATTAATTTAGATGAAAGTCTAAATTTAGATTTAGACTTTGAATGAATACATTTGATAAAGGATAGTATTTATCTTATTTGTGATTTGTGAATGATGCAGTAAGTTCCTAGCCTATTACACTGAAATGAAGCCCAATAAAAAAAAAACATTAAAAAACAATAACCAGGTACATAGCAAGCAAATTTTGAAAATAATATCAGAAAACTACTGGCCATCTAAAATAACCACATACATACATCTACACAAAACAGGAGTGTATTTACCCCAACATACCCACTAGCATCATATCTTCTAACAAAACACCAACTAACATCTAATCTTTTCTATCTTTGGCTGTTTTGAGAGACACTTATTGAAAGTTTCTCTTTCATTGAGCAATGGCAAAGATCCATCATCAGTTATTACCTAATGCACAGATATCATCTGGAGGCCCTGACAGTGATATACCTCTTGTCCCATCTCCTTGATGCAAAGCAAAGCACCGTCACAAGAATTACACCCCAGTTTTATTTCTGCAGCTAATATGAGACCTAATAGAAAGCCTGGGGTGCGTGAGTAAACAGTGAGTAAAAAAGCACTAGAGATAAAAAGACTGGAGTTAAATCAGAATGTGGTTAAGGCTGGCGTGTATGTGTGTGTGTGCGTCTGTGTGTGTGTGTGTGTGAGAGAGAGAGGGGGTGGCGGTGTAGCACGCATCCTGCTGTAAGTACACCATCTCATTTGTTTCAGAGTTGTTTTCCTCTCTTGATTGAACTTGCAGGATTGAATGCCGTCCTATATCAGATTAGCTCTCCGTCTGCTGATAAATGATTCTCATTTTACTGTCAGAGGGCCAGCTCTCCTCAGGACAAACTTACTGCTTACCGCACCTCTACTCAAAGAGAGAGAGAGAGAGAGAGAGAGAGTGTGTGTGTGTGTTGGGGGGGTTAGAGAAAGGGAGGGAGATGGGCGGATAGGTTTGCATTAAGGAAATAACAAGTGTGGTGTTAAGAATGATTTGGATTTAGGTATTCAGGTCCTCCTCAACTGATTGATGTCTCAGGATTTGGGTTTTATATCTGGGTTGTGTGCACGCCTTTGGCCTCTAAGCACACAAAAACATCTTGCATCCAGTTTATTCCCTGAGTTAAGGGCAAGTAATTAGGCATCCCACTGCCCTCAATGACTTCATTTTCTTTGCTTTGGGGCAATTAATCACGTACCAGACGACCTTGCCAAAAACTGTATTTTCAAGGTCAGGTTTGGTTAGTACTACCCTGGAAATCCAGAGTTCTCGCAAGAGCACAATGGAATTGTCTCTGTGAGACACTCTGGCAAAGAGCAATGATGCATGTTACTTTTACCCCAACATTTCGGGAACAGCGCTGCAACGTTGGAGGACAGTACACATTGGTCGTAGTGTTATCCGATTGTGTCGAAGTCCGAAATAATTCAGAGTAAACATGGTCTAGTGTTATCCAATTGCGTGCAGTGAGATTTTTAAATGCATGCTTGTTGCTGCCCCTCGAGTTGGGCCATTACATTGTTCTTTGCCAGACCCTTAATCTTTCTAGATTATCAGGGTCTGGATTTTCCAGGCTAGGTTAGTACACTAAGGTTGGTTGCTTTGAGGCCAGGTGTCAGGGAAACCATTCAGATTTTTAATGGCATATCTCTGTGGGAAACTTAGAGGATAATTGTTTTTTTTTTTTTTTAAATGCTCTGCCTTAGCAAATAACACTCGAATGCTCTGATGCTCTGAGTCATATAGCACCCCCATCCACTCACACACACACATGCACACACACGCACACATACACACATTCAAGCACAAAGCATAAAATACAAACACACACGCGCACACACACACAAACACTCGCACACACATACTGTACGAACACACGCATGCACACACACATGCACAAAATACAAACACACATGCACACACACATTCATGCACAAAATACAAACACACACACATACACCATACACAAACACACACACAAATACACTCACTCACTCCCCTTAGACGAGCGCTCCCCAAGAAATTCACTGCTCTCATTGGTAACACCATCATCTGTATGCATATATTCATAATCCAACAGCTACATATTGTGACATACATTTGGAGAGCGGCCACCATAATGTATGTAAAAGGTATTTTTTCTATATGGGCATTACATTAGTGTTCTTAGGGGCAAAACGACAGCAGGCAAGACATGAGGCATCAAACTTTCACAACACTTGACTCCGGCTCGCAGGCAAAGGCTACAGCTGTGTTTTCGTCAGCTTCATAGACCAGAAAATGACCTCATGAGCACAGCCACACAATCAGGTGGATCGTGGCTTTCTTTACAAAAGAAACAAATTAATAAAAAAATAAGAAGGAAGAACCTTGGCTTTTTTTTTAGGTGGTTCTGGAATGTTCTGTCACGCATCCCACTTCCTGTTAAACCTTGTCAGCCTTGAGTCGTGAGGTGTACGCTGAATTAGGCTTTTGTGAGGTTGGCCATGCCATTTAAAGGCATGTTCCACGTCTGAGTATGTACGTGGAGAGCTAGCCTTCCATTTGAAAAGATCTGTTCACACCTTTTCTCAGAAAGCAATGCGTGGGCATTCACCGAACACACTCTAATAAAATTCAGTGAGCACATACTTGCAACTTTATGGCACACCAATGTCATAACCTCATCAATTGTGACATTTAATTTTTACTTTGGATTACCACAAAAAGTGATTACCAGCCCCCGTGTCACTTTCTCTCTCACACACACACATACACACACACACACACACACACACACACACAAACACACCGCTCACCAGCCTCATCTCTCTCTCTTTCTCTCTCTCACACACACACACACACACCGCTCACCAGCCCCATCTCTCTCTCTCTCTCTCTCACACACAAATACATCTCGCAAGACCTGTCTCTCTCTCTCTTTGACACACACACACACACACACACATCTCCTTCCCCTCTCTCCCATGGCCTGCATCTCTCCTCTCTCACCTCCCAAAAGGTGCCTCCCATACCTCCCTCCCTCTCTACTAATATAACACTAATAACACTAATATGCTTTGTTAATGACAAACAGCCATCTGCATATTCTCAGGGTTCATACAGAAATCATTGTGAACGAAGCTGTATTTTCTGTAATGCCTCAAGGGTAATCAGTTTAAAAACTGCATCTCATATTGTCAGAGTTCACATCTCACATTTGAGCTGCTGATCTGAGTTTCCTGTGCAGAGGAATTTTGCCGTACTGTAGGTGCAGAAGCCATGAAGATTCATCAGAAAAAAGTATGAAAACACAAGAACCTTGAGCGAAGGGGGGTGAACGAGAGAAAA